>NC_134689.1:17170359-17352859 GCF_050947455.1 Rhinoderma darwinii | reverse complement strand
ACGCACCCATTGACTTCAATGGTGCGTGATGCGCGAACAGCGCACAAATATAGGACATGTCGTGAGTTTTTTTCAGCGGACTCACGCTGAGCAAAACTCACGGACTGTCTGCATGCCCCCATAGACTAATATAGGTCCATGACACGCGTAATATAGGTATGACACGCGTGAAAATCACGCGCGTCGCACGGACGTATATCACGCTCGTGTAAACGAGGCCTTAGACTGTGACTAGTGCGTGAGCGACAGTGGACATAAGTGTGACTCTAAGGGTATGTTCACACGACCTATTTTCGGCCGTTTTTTGGGCCGTAAACGCCCGAAAAACGGCCGAAAAATCGGAAGCAGAATGCCTCCAAACATCTGCCCATTGATTCCAATGGGAAAACGGCGTTTTGTTCCAACGGAGCGTTTTTCGCTGCGTTTTTTACGCGTAACAAAAGGCCGCGAAAAAGAAGTGCAGGACACTTCTTGGGACGTTTTAGGAGCCGTTTTCCATAGACTCCATTGAAAAAAGCTCCAAAAACAGCTGTCAAAAATGCAGCGAAAAACGCAGCGAAAATCGCGAGTGGCAGAAAAAACGTCTGAAAATCAGGACCTGTTTTCTCTTGAAAACAGCTTTGTATTTTGAGACGCCTTTGACTCTGCGTGTGAACATAGCCTAAGAGAGACTAATGGAATGGGTGTTTTTGGAGTGGAGGGGTTGAAAATGGTGCCCCAGAGGCTAGAATTGGGCTGGGTACTGGTTTCTAACATATACCCCATTGCAATTCTGCCTCACATTTATAGTGGGGTTGCAAATGTTAGAAAGGTCCACCCTTCGGGCATCTTTTTATATACATCACAGAGCTCCATTAAAGGGGTTGTCCGCTTTAGACAATCCCTTTTTTGTTAGTTCCCCCGACAACAAAATGATCACACCTGGTGGGCCCCTGCGGCTAGGCCCCTAATGATTGGCTGTAATCTGTGGACGAACTAGGCAGCAAGTGTTCAATTCATCTACAGTGCCACCACAGGGGAAATGAAGCATTACACAGTTCACAAAACATTATCAATGGGATGTCCATGAGATACATGGACAAGTTGGGTCCTCCAAAACAAAAGCTCTTTGTAGCTTCTGTCTGCTCTCCCATTACTAACTCAAAATTCACTATTGGAGCATTTAAAAATGGGTTTTCTTAACCAGACAATCCCTTTTATGACAGTGGCAGATATTGTAAGTAAGTGTGACAGGAAGGGACAAAGTGCCAGCAAGACCTGAGTAGATAAAAAGACATGAGTGGGATTTGGCCGAATTGTGCCTGTTCTCCCAATCTGGTTGTTAAAATCCAGATTCCATCACCACTTGCTTACAATTCTTGCTCAGGTGCATTATATTGCTGTCAATCACATACTTACCAACATTTAGCCCTCTTGCACATGACCGTGTTTGCCGCCTGAGTCCCGTCTGTGGTCCGTGGAAAGATAGGACATGTTCTAGTTTTCCATGTATCGGAAAGTCGGGTCTGTTTATAAGGACACGATTGACCCACTGAAGTGAATGGGTCAGTGAAAACTATCGGGTGCCACTCGGATGCCGTGAAAAATTGCCCCTAGTGGCACTTGGTCGTGTTCAAGAGGGCTAAAAGCCCCGCCCCATTCCGGCCAGGCATGTCCCAAAATGCTTGTGAACGCCCAATGTTGATGCAAATTCTCAGTCCCTTTTGTGGTCCACTTCGCGGTATTCTCCCATCAACATTTGTGTATGCAATCGTTGGCGGGATTATAGGGCACCCTGGGCCTGCCTTAGCCACGCCTCGTGCTCCAAACTGTCCCGCATCCCATACCCTCTCAGCTGCTCAGGAGGCAGTATCTATACCTGGGTCCATTTTATCATCACATGGGTCTAATTATAGTCAAAAAAAATATGGTAGCGTCCTTAATAGGCCTAAATTTATAAAGTAATCCTTGGCTCCTCCATGCTAGGACCAGAGCTTGCAGCAATGTGAAGTGGTAACGATATCCTGTCAATGCTTTTTCTTGACATCAGTCAGACAATGTTTTTCGTTACTGCCACAATGCACTTTTCTGTACATTTTCAGTAATTACAATATTTAGGGGTAAAGTTGAAGAAGTGGAGTTACCAGTAGATAAAGTGGACATTATCATCACTGAATGGATGGGATATTGTCTCTTCTATGAATCCATGCTCAACACTGTCATCTTCGCACGGGATAAATGGCTGGTAAGTGCTACTGATACATATAGTAACATAAACCTGTCCCAATATATTAAGAATAGGGTCAGTTTCTTCTAGTAATAAATTATGGGGAAGGCTATTATATATAGAGCTCCATAAATGTCTCCAGAAGTTCAGTCGAAGTTTAATGTGTAGTGCAAGTGAATAATAAAGTAGTAATATATGTTAATAGGAGACAGTGTCATGTTCCTCATCTTCCACTTGATTGTAGTCCTTCTTTCCCTTCTTGCAGACTCTCTGTCCAGAGACCTCCTCATGCTCCTAAAAAATCCACCTAGTGTAAAACCATAAAAAGTAGACAGAGAGTTGGGCAGAGGAGGGGGACGCAGCTGCAGCTTCTCTCTGTGTGTCTGTGAGAAGATAGGCGGAGCAGAAGTGGGGAGGCAGCTGATTGGCTGAGACAGCACTAGCTTCACACCAGGAAGAACCCGCCCCCTCAGCAGGCAGGCAATGTTTCCAAAAACATTAGGAGGAGTGGATAAAGACCCAAAAAGCATAAAGTTTTGGCTGTACTACAAATACAATCTCTGCTTAGACAGCTGTAGATGTATATGTGATATGCTTTATACAAGGGTATATCTTGTCCTGGGCTCCAGTGCAAAAACTACCTGTTGTTCCTCCTGGAAATGTAAGGATAAATTGGAAACGGACAAGGTCAGCACTGATTGGACAGCGTCAGTTGGTAGGGATTTGCCCCATTGACAAGGGAAATATTTTTACCCAGTTGTCATTTTATTCACACATTTCCAGGAGGAGCAACAGATGAACGGCGCAAGGCATAGTTCTAAGGCTTCTTTCACACTATTGTTAGGATAGGTTTACCTCTCTTCCATCAGGGAAAGAGAGAATTGAAAGATTAAACGGAAAGCAACGGTTCTATTAGAAATACCATTGATTTCAATGGTAATTCTTTTGTTTCAGTTGCTTTCCGTTTGTCTCCGTTCACTAGGTTTCAGTTTTTTTTCACGGAAACAAAAGTTATGCAAACTGCAAAAAAGAAATGCAACCAATGCGCAAATATTCTGCAGCATAAATTGACATTCTGCGGATTCAAAAATACACACTGCGTCAATTTCTGCTCTGAAAATTTCTGCAGCGTGTTGTATATAAGACTTGTTATATCTCATCCACTTTGCTGCTTCTGGAAAACGCTGCAGACTATTTGCCCATAAATCCGGACTGAAAATCTGCAGCAATTACGCTACATATAACTGTAACGAACCACGCACCTGTGTGTCCATTACATGACCAGGACATATTTTCCTCCGCTGGAAGTAAACAATCAATGTTCCTATTGATCGACAGCAAGCATAGATCTTGTAAACAGTAAGAAACTGATACGAGACAGAGCTCTGATAACTACTGTACTGTAACGAACCATGCACCTGAAGATTCCCATTGAATAACAGCAAGCAGAGTTCTTGAAAACAGTAAGGAATTGATACAAGACAGAGCTCTGATAACTACTGTACTGTAACGAGCCATGCACCTGAAGATTCCCATTGAATAACAGCAAGCAGAGTTCTTGAAAACAGTAAGGAATTGATACAAGACAGAGCTCTGATAACTACTGTACTGTAACGAGCCATGCACCTGAAGATTCCCATTGAAATAACAGCAAGCAGAGTTCTTGAAAACAGTAAGGAATTGATACAAGACAGAGCTCTGATAACTACTGTACTGTAACGAACCATGCACCTGAATATTCCCATTGAATAACAGCAAGCAGAGTTCTTGAAAACAGTAAGGAATTGATACAAGACAGAGCTCTGATAACTACTGTACTGTAACGAGCCATGCACCTGAAGATTCCCATTGAAATAACAGCAAGCAGAGTTCTTGAAAACAGTAAGGAATTGATACAAGACAGAGCTCTGATAACTACTGTACTGTAACGAGCCATGCACCTGAAGATTCCCATTGAATAACAGCAAGCAGAGTTCTTGAAAACAGTAAGGAATTGATACTAGACAGAGCTCTGATTACTATACTGTATCGAGCCATGCACCTGAAGGTTCCCATTAAATAACAGCAAGCAGAGATCTTTAAAACCATAAGGAATTAATACAAAAAGTATATTGTAAAATAGTATCATTTTTTTATTATGCAAAGAATAACCTTTATTTTTTAAATTGAAATACCCCTTTAAATTGGTGATCTGGGCACAAGTAAATATATCATATTTAGTTCTCGTCTTAGAAGTTGTGCCGCCAAATACAGAAACTTTTCCTGCAAAAATGAAAAACATCCACTTAGGATATTCCTGTATCAAACGCCGGCCGGATCACCTGCCAGACTTCTATTTGCTATTCTTAAATCCTTAAAATAGCGTCTTCAGATGTGAGCGGAGAGCGTAGTCAGCGGGTAGACCTTTCATTTCAATAAGCCTCTCCGTGACTGACAAGCACTTTGATTTCCAGAGACATTTTTATCTCTGTGCTTTGCCCCTGGCTGATACATCCACTCAGATATTAAACAATGTGTGACAGCGTGATGGCGGATAGTAAAGCGGGCAGGGGGTGCTTGTCTGGATTTTACATGTGCAGTTCAAACTGTGATGTCTTTGTCAGGTGAATAGATTACGAGACCCATTTCCCCACAATTCATCAACAGAAACCTGGAGGGCTCATGTTTCCTGACCGAGCGGATTTGTACGTCGTTGCTATTGAAGACAGACAATATAAGGACTTCAAGATTCACTGTGAGTATGGCGATTATTACAGGCATGGCCCAGCTCCGCTCATGACCCCATTAATGACATCTCGCAGCGGTCTGTGCCCTCTACAGCTCTGGTAAAGCGATAACCAACATACTGGGTCACATATAGGGGCAGATTTATTTATTTTGATTTTTACATCAGTCTAAAAAGAGCGTGCGTTGGAGTCAATTGCACCAAATTTATTAAAAGGCGCATAGCTTTTAATAAATTTGGCAGCCTTTTGAACTGTCCTAAAGTCAAAAAATTAAATGAGCAGGCGAAGATTTACGACAACATTTGCGCCATATTCTGATTTAAATATTAATAAAATTTGAAAAGGTGGAGACCACGCCCACTCCTAGTAAACCCCGCCTACTTTCCGCTGCACTTTTCAAAAATGGAGAGTGCCAAATATGTCTCAAATTTTTGTGGAAATACGGCATCATGATTTACAATTTTATCAAGGCAGAAAACTGGCGAAAATCTATTAATAAATTCTCGCCAAAGGCCTCAGTCCATGATTACGGCACATAAGGCCCGGGGAGTGTTTTAATCCGTGGACCGTCCACACACAGACTTCAAGGAGCCTGGACCGCAATTGCGGTCCGTAAAATGACATGTCCTAGCTTATTTGCGGTCCATGGAAACCACGGTCGTGTGCATTGACCCGTAGAAAATATTGTGCCCTATACTATAGTATGTGGAGGCAAATGCACGGTCATGTGCACGAGGCCTTAGGGTATTAGCTGCTGTCAGAGCATGCTGGGAGTTGTAGTTTGAGAGTCACAGACCACTGGTATAGGATATAATTTGCTGTCAGGGAATGCTTGAAGTTGTAGTTTACCAACAGTTGGAAAGCACAGATAACAAACCATTGATATATGGTATTATTTGGCGTCTGGGCATACTGCGAGTCAGGGGACTATCTGTGGGCAGGTGTTGAGTGCCAGGGGAGTTGTGAACAAGCCACTCTGCCTAGGCTACGGTATCTAAATACAGGACTAGTGGAGCATGTAAATATTTTCGATGGGTGAAGGAAACCTAGCTACAACTCTGCTGGGCGTTGTAGTCTTCCAACAGCTTAAAAAAGGACTTGTCACCTCTCCTGACATATATATTTTAGGTATAAATATCTGTATTCCCCATGAAATTACAATTCTGGAGAATCATCTCTAAAAATTCTACATTGTGCCATTCCTCTGTTATTCCTCCTAGATATTTAGGAATAAACTGACCCCTGGGTGCCACCATTGCTCCTGTCAAAGGGGCATGTCCCTACACAGTCTCACTCTGTCAGCTCTGATTGGACAGTGTCAGTCTGTGTAGGGACGCACCCCCAACTGGAAACACCCAGGCGTCAATTTATTCATAAATTTCCAGAAGGAATAACAGAGGAACTACACAACACAACGTTAAGTTATAAGAAAAGGTCCTCCAGAATTGTTATTTCATAAGGAATACAATTATTTACTAAAACAGACATGTCAGGAGCGGTGACAGGTCCTCTTTTAGAGCCACAGGTGATAGACCACTGATGTAGGTGCTGTTCTGTTCAGTCACTGTACACAGGACAAAACTCCCAAACATTTACCAGACATACTGTAAAAAACAAACATACTGGGGGTTGTAGTTCCTTTAGCAGATCAACAGATCAAAGACCAGATAAAGATCTACTATAAGGCATGTAGTAAGTTATATATGTATGAATTTAAATGGTATCCACATATTAATGGAGGACGTGGTAGATCTTCTCGTTCTTGTCATTCTTTTAACCACTCATGCCATGAAGTAGATGGTTACTGCTTTTGTATAATTGCTGAAGACTAAAGTTTGTATTTGTCCCTTTTCGTTGACAGGGTGGGAAAACGTGTACGGATTTGACATGACGTGTATCAGGGATGTTGCCATGAAGGAACCGCTGGTGGACATTGTAGATCCAAAGCAAGTGGTGACCAATTCCTGTTTGATAAAGGTTTGGTGATATCCAATGAAGAAAGCAATTACTTTGTATATAATAAAAAGATTGAGATAAAAAAATTAGTTCCAAAGTAACGATTTCAGACTGGGGGCTACAAGAAGGCCACCTAATAGACTTGAACTATGGTGGAACATCATATCCATTCAAAATGTATAAACGTGAAACCAGGTTGCTGCACCTTCACATGATTCTTTTCTGTGGCAATAACATTGGCGAACCAAGACTTAATAAAGACCGGGGTGGTGGTTGAGTGTGATGTCCATTAATGCCCAAGCCATAAGTCATCATAGAAAAGTTATGGGACTTTAATTTAGGTCCGGACTGAAATGGAGTTTCCCACCATAGACACTACCAATTACATATGCCATAAAAGCCGGATCAGTTGGGGGGCCCCCACCAGTCCTGAGAAAGTTCTAAATTGGGAAAACCCTTTTAATGTGTTAGATGAGAAACTTTTTTGCTTAATTTTTCATCCTGTTTGAATGAGTGACATCTCTGTAAAGTGAATAGAAATTTTGGGAATGAAACCTTAGGGACATCTTTTGCTGTGCTACACTGTTTTCGGAACACATTAACTTCTATGGGAGTTTCGGAAACATAGGTGGAATTCCTGGCCACCTCTGCACTGATCCTGCACCAGAGACCACCTCAACAGACGGGACAGGGTCAGGGCGCCACCATTTTGGAGATAGGTGTGGCTCCCAAATGGGACTACTCCTTTAAACTGTTCCCCAATGAAAGAGTAGGCAATTATGAGAAAATTGCCTAGGGATTTCTATCCCTAAAGGGCCCCAATAAGACCGCCTGTAGCCCCATGTTTTTAACCCTTTAGTAATAATAATTTGAAAAATATATATATATTTATTTTAATGGAGTATTTCGTTTTTTGTGTACCGATTGTGCTAGGATTCTTAAAAGCAAATTATGTGCCGATTCATTTCTCAATAAATCTTTATAACAGCCGGAGCTTTGTTTTTCTGATATGGAGCTCGAAATACCTTGTACAGAAGTAATATAAAACATAACATTCCAGCTGCCTGCAGACACCTCTGGGGGGAGCTTAGGAGCTTGCTGCATACTGTTTTGTTATTGAGTTCAATGTATATACAGTATGCAGTAATCCCCTTAGCTCCCTCTAGTGGTGACTGCAGGAAGCCAGATTTCTTTCATTTAAATCTAGGTCTATGCAGGGGATTTGAGGCTCCTTGTTAAAAAACCAAGCTCTAATCTCTATAAAAAAAAAAATGAAAAAATCAATTAACAAGGAATTTTTAACCCATTTAGATTAAATAAACAAAATGGTTTTAAAGGTGGGCATTCACTTTCAGCAATATCACCAGTCTTATGATTTGTACAAATGGTATTTAGTACATAATACTGACAGGATGGATTTATTATTGTTTGATACAGGAAATCGATATTTATACTGTGAAGATAGAAGAATTAGCCTTTACATCAGCCTTCTGCCTACAAGTGCAGCGGAATGATTACATCCACGCACTGGTCACCTACTTCAACATCGAGTTTACTAAGTGCCACAAGAAAACCGGATTTTCTACAGGTACAGATATTCGTTGTTTTTTTGCATTGCTCCCTGACTGCCTACAGGGGGAGCAAAGATTTTTTGGTGATGAAATACAACACATTCAAGGAACAGAAAACCTTACATTGCCCCCTATAGGGTGTATGTGAAATAGCAGAAGGTCTGTCTCTATCGATAGCCCATACAAACTGGTCAAATCAAGATTGCTTCCTTGGTTTACATAGGTCCAATGGTCTAGTTCCATTACTTGGATTCCAGTGATTTGGAGCCCTGGTCTGGTGTATCTAGTAGTATGGCCATTGTGCCTGCTGTCCACTGGTTAATAATAATTGAAAGGTTCCTGATTGTTTGACAGGTTTCTTTCATCATCCGCTGAGAAGAAGTCTTATGCAATTAGCCTATCCCAGTATGATCACATAGAGATTTATGTGTCACTCTCCGCACCATAGACCAGTGCAGAAAAGAGAGAGGAGCAGCTGTCATCTGACAGCCACTCATGTATATGTGATACATAGAAGCCCTGTTTGACCTTTTCTCACCAATCACATACAGTTGTGCCCTATACACAGAGTTGTGCCCTATACACAGAGTTGACAGCATCACCTTGTCTATGGCTTAACATTGTTTAGAAAGAGAGATAGAGGTCGATTAATACAGACGTTTCCTGGCAAAGGTCAGTGCCAAGTTAACCACCATATATGTATAGGGCAGAGGCCAGAAGAGAAAGTATGGAGTGTGTGTCATCTGTATGTTACAGCCGACGCATCAGCTCAAGGAGCAGGATCCCTCTCATTTAACCCCTTAGATGCAGCAGTCAATAGCAACTGCAGCATCTAAGCGGTTAGAAAAAGTGAGACGGCCCCCTCTGATGTCCTATCGGTTCCCCCAGCGATTCAGATGGTTTTAATGACAGCCTGGGAGCCTAATGAAGCCCCCCCCAGATGTGCCAACTTTGTGCATCTATTAAGCCCTTCCAAATCGCTGGTTCAAGTCCCCTAGGGGAACTAATAAAGAAAGTTTAATACAGAAAAATAAAGATTTTTTTATTAATAAAAAAATATATAAATATCCATTTCCCATTTCCCCCCAATAGCTATGTAATAAAAAATTAAAAAAAATTACATAACTGGTAATGCTCCGTCTGCAAAAGTCTGAAATATAACAATATAACATTACTTAAACCACACGGTGAACGCAGTTAAAAAAAAAAAAAAGAAGCAAATAAACGGGAAAATGCCAGAATTGCTGTTTTATGATCATTACCAAGTCCTCTTGTCCCCGGTGGTTAGCGATGTGGGGCTCTATTTTAGTCTTTGTTATGGGGCCCCTTCATCTCTATGTATATCTAAGAGACAAAGTTGCCGTACGGAAGGAAACACCATAGTGAGATTGCTCAGCAGTTTTTGTAAGTTCCATTATTCCCCATGAGAGCCTTGGGCCAAAAACTTTTTTAGGATCAGTGATGATCCCAACGCCAAAACTCCCTCCAATCTGTGTTATATGATATGTCCTATTCACATGACATAAAATATCAATTTGGGAAAACCACTAAAATGGGGCCGATGTGAATGAATATATTTTATAAATCATAATTCTGAATATTCAGGGGGTTTTTCTGTGTATTAAAATGCTCAAAATAATTAGTAATACTTGAGATTTGCTGATGATGGTAAAATGACCACTGTATTTTCCAGATACTGTGGAGCCTGGGGATTAACGACGGCTCCAGTCCCAAAACAGACTAGAGAAACAAGATTTGCTGTAATGGTCTATTATGTGTCAAAATTGCAAGCAGTCATGTTTTTTAAGGACTTTTTTCTTAATTCCCGTTGTTGCAATACTCATTAGCCTCATAACAAAGCCCCCAGAAAAAATCCAGCCGCAATCCTCCAAATCATTGGCATCCACATAACCCCATAACAGTGCCAGCCACATGCCCTTTTAGAAGTTCAAGTCACATATCCAATATCAGTGCAGTCGCATGCCCCTATATCAGTGCAGTCGCATGCCCCTATATCAGTGCAGTCGCATGCCCCTATATCAGTGCAGTCGCATGCCCCTATATCAGTGCAGTCGCATGCCCCTATATCAGTGCAGTCGCATGCCCCTATATCAGTGCAGTCACATTCACCTATATCAGTGCAGTCAAATGCCTCAATTTCAGTGTAGCCACATGCCCCTATATCAGTGCAGTGACATGCCCCAATTTCAATGCAGCCGCATGCCCCTATATCAGTACAGACATATGTCCCTATTTCAGTGCAGTCACATGACTCCTTATCCGTGCCAGCCACTTGTCCGCTCAAAAGTGCCAGTCACATACCCCTATATCAGTTCCAGGCACTTGCCCCATTAGTAATGCAAACACATGCCCCTGAACTTACCTCTGGTCTAGTTGTGTTCCTCTGTACTGGTGGCATAATTATTGTATATGTACATGTGTGTGCGTACATACTTATGAGTGCACTTACATATACCCTGCTTTTAGGGTTCCATTGACAAGTGCTAGTTTGTCCCTTGACTGCTGTCATGGTTTTGGGCATAGACTCAGGTGCCCATGTCTGTTAATGCACAAAGGGCAGGGTGTAGCCCCAGATGACACTGACTGCATTACTAATGCAGAAATCGTCCTATGTATATATGGTAAGGCATTCTTCAAAAAGGACAATGTGGATTTCAACATAACCGATCCTTTGTTCTGCTCGGACATAAACCGCTGTCAGAAGTGTCATGGCTTTGCTTGACACCAATCTGTCTGCTGTTTAACCCCTCATGGTGACGTCCATGTGTCCTAATAGGGCATATAGAAAGAGGTCTTCATGAGTCAACCTTTCAGGATGAATTTTTGTAGCTTTTGCCTATTCGCATTAGAGTGTATGGGAATATGATGTCCAAAGTGGAAAATTCCTTCATGCTTATTTTTTCATTATTTTTTATTTCATTTGTACTTTTTTTTTTAATTTTACCTATTACGACCCACATGCTTCATTTTTCATTTCCACACATAGAACCTGCGAAATACACCCAGCACACCAGAAAAGAGGAAAAGTAGGTCATGTCCTATTTTCCCTCCATCCTCATTTTAGCCTGGTTTTTGCTGCTCCTATATTTACGGCCAGTCCACTACGTAAAAGACATCTATGTGAATATCCATTTCTCAATCGGACTGTTGCAAAAACGATCTTAAAGGCCTCTAATGCATGAGGTATAAGTTCACTTACAATGAGGAAACCCTTCAATCCCAGTATCAGTCATATTAAAGATTTTGAGGTTCAGGGCCCCAATGCAAATTCTGTAACAGGGACCCCCTACCATGTGCCATTCATAACACTAGTATCTTCTTATGTAGCAGAGGGGCTTTTGGCCCCCTCAGCCAC
This sequence comes from Rhinoderma darwinii, assembly GCF_050947455.1. Classification (NCBI taxonomy): domain Eukaryota; kingdom Metazoa; phylum Chordata; class Amphibia; order Anura; family Rhinodermatidae; genus Rhinoderma; species Rhinoderma darwinii. Next base: position 17,341,024 of record NC_134689.1, on the reverse strand, counting down.
GAGGACCCGGAAACAACTGATTCGCCCCTGATTTAACACTAGAATTAGTAGATATAGAATCGGAAAGATTAAGATATTTCTAACATTTTCTTCCATGAAACAATGCATCATGTACATGGTACCAGGCCTCATGCCATTTAGGACGCCCACGCTTTAGACTTTAATGGCATGACTAATAATGTATGAAAGTCTAATGACAAGTAATTGCTTTATTCAATGGATATCTGTCAAAAAAATAATAATTCCAGTGATGTTTTACATTTCCTTGAATGTAATTTTTTTTTAACTGGGGTCTTAATCTTTCAGTGCTGGTAAAATATCTACTTATTATAAAAAAAATAAAATTCATAGAAAACCTGCCATTATGATTTACAAAACATTGAATAGAATTGTTTTCTTCTTTTGTATTCTACATATTGAATTGAGCCATCTATACAGATTTCACATTTGATTCCAACCCCCTCCCCATGCAACGTTTACCTCTCTCCATGGCCGCTTAGAATAGTCTATCAACTTTTTGGCTGTCATTGATTCCCTTTATGCCGTGAGCACCTTAATGTAAGAGTAAATAGTCAGGAAACAATATATTGACTTATATGGAGTGTTGTGGGCATGCTCTGTGATGTATGCAGAGGTCACTGTGCAGGGAGAGGGAGGAGGGAGGAGCTATACCCATCTCCTATTGTCATAGGCACTGTTCCCTTTAGTAATGATTAACTTACAAATTCCACACAGACAGGTAGAGCTCCTTGACTTCAATAGCAAGTTGCATTAACTCTATGCTTTCCAAAATTCACAGTTTTGGGGGCACAAAAGTCAGTTTTAATCCTGTGTTATTTATCTTCCTCCAGCTTCATAATAGAGGTGTTAACTTTTATTGTTATCCTGCTTTCTGACCTTAATAAGATGACCCGAGTGTACACAGCACAAGCTGAAAATTGACAAGAAGCATTAGCCTATTGTGGGAGCTCAGGGGTTAGTGTGAAAGCTCTAATTCAGAATTTTTTTCTTTCATATAGTGACATTAAAAATATAAAAAACACCATAAAAAATGTTTAATGTAAAAACTCGATTTATCCAATAGGTCATTTGCTGTTTTTTTATACTGTATCCTATATCATGCCATTCTCTCATAGGGGAGTCAGTCCAGAAAGGTCATGTGATAAGTTAATATCTCATTATTTGTCGGTCAGAAAGACATCTGCCTATGGTTTCTGAATTGTAAGGCCTCACGCACAAGACAAAGCCTCTATGGTGGCACACACAGTCCCTACAAGTCCGTATTACGGTCCCGCAGGTATTCGTGTGCCGTTGTATTGACCCATAGAACCAATGTACCTAAAGGAGAATAGTTCCCATGCCCCCATGTGCCTCGATATATAAAAATAAAAGCCCACGTGGTGCACTATAGTCGCATAGCAGTCTTTGGACGCTGTATCACAGATCCACGCAAAACATCCGTAGTGCAGACCTGTGCATGGACTGTAAGTTCCTGCCTATCTTGACAAAAAAAAATCTTAGGAGAGTTTTTTCCCTCCAAAAAATTCTCAATAAAAATGTTTAGAATTAAAAGTCAAAACTTCACAAAGAAAGTAAAGTCTCCCAAGATGTCACGTGGTCGGTCTGAAATCTTTAAAGAAGACCTGTCATTAAAAAATTTTGTTTAAAAAAACTGGTACTTTAAAAAAAAATCGAAATATAAGTAATAAAAAAAATTAAAAATAAAAAGCAGTATTATTGCGTGCGCATAGTATGCATATTAGCCAACTTCTCTGAAAGAGTTACCGCCAGACAGCCTAACAGGAACTTTGCTTCATCCCCAGCTGCGCTATGTCACTCTTCCCACAATCCCCTGCGGCACAAGAAAGGAACAGTTTAAAACCGTGAGTTCCCCTATTAATTTGCGGGATTCCGTGGTTTAGGGATGAAACGGCACGCCTTTAAAATTTGGTGGCAGCTGTTCAAAGAAGTGGGGAGCGGGCAGCTTCACAGAACAGTGCTGCATCGGAAGCTCTATTACTCACACGTAGATCGGCCATCCACAAGAAGGCGCCACGCACCGGAACCATCGGGGAGAAGGTATCTGAAAAGAAACTGACTCCCTTCGCGGTATCTAATTAAATGGGAAAAAAAATATTTGAACAAAATTTTTATTAAAATTGACACTTGGTGATAGATCCACTAAGACCACATGCACACAATGCGTATTACGTGTAGATTTGCCACACCGATTTTCCTGCAGCAATTCCGCAGCGTGTGGACGAGCCCTAAATACAGCATCAGTGACGTAAATGAGATTACTCGTAATCTCATTTACACGTGGCAGAATTTTAAAATTCGCAGCATATCAATTTATCTTGCGTTTCCGTCTCAGAATCGTATCTGACAAGTTTATGGAAAAAAAACGCACCGAAATCTGCCGCATCAAATCCGCACCTGTTTCTACACCAAAATGTCAAATCCGCCCCTAAAAAAGCATTACAAAAAATGTTTATATTGAGTGCAGATTTTACCTATGGAATTACCTGCATTTATCTGCGTTTTTGATGCGGCTTTTCCGCACCGAATTCGGCAACGTGTGTATGTAGCTTTAAAATTCAACACTGTTTTCATGACTTAGATAAAGCAAGACTGAGACAATTACGCCACATGACTGCTTATATAGAGTCACACACTTGGCTGAGCTGTAGCGTTAAATTGCAGCGGCGATAATTATCTACGTTGAGGTTTAGATTAATCAACAAGCGGAAATGAATTAAATAGCAAGAACATGTGTCACATCCGAGAATTATACACTGGTCACTGTGTGTTCAAGGGAAAATGGAAAGGCCTATGTTTTTCCGGATCATGTTACCGAAAGAATGTTTATTTCCCATCTTTAATTATAAATTCTCTACCTTCTGAAATTAAAGGGGTATTCCCAGAATTCATAATGATCACCTGTCCACACGGTAGATTAAAAAAATTGTCTGATCCATTGATCCCCCACCGATTGCAAAAACGGGAGTTCCAAACCGCCCGTTTCTCCACACTGAACTGCTAGCAGTGAGAAGGAGCTTAAATGAAGCGGCAGTTGAGCGTGCGCCTGCCACTGTATTGAATGTCTATGGGACTGACATAAACAGCCGGGCACTGTACTCGGCTGTCTCCATTAGTCCCATAAACTTTGAATGGAGCGGCAGTGCCCATACTGGACCAGCGCTCCATTCAAAGGCCTCCTCACTCGGGTCAAGCGATCGGTGGGGTTCCCAGCGTTTAGACACGTATCGCCTATCCTAGCCCTTGCATGGTCCGTGAGTAAAAATATTGTTCCATGCTCCATAGCATGCTGTATTATGGTGGTAGGATAGGGTGCAGTATGAAGGCACCATGGGGTGGCACATGGGTTGCCTACAGCTTAGTAATGTTTTTGCAGTTGTGGCTATTAACCAGATTAGCCAGATATTAGTGAATGTAGTGAATGGGATTTTATGAACTCCCATTCCCCGACGCAGCTTGAAGCCATGATATTTTTAGGACATGCTTTGATTTTTTTTAATATCCGGTTTGTGGAGTTTTTGTGCAACTTTTTGGATATTTTTCCCCATTGACTTCAATAGAGAAGCCAAAGAAGAAACCATAAGAAAAAAATTCACTAGTTTTTATTATTATAGTACCACAAGGTGGTTTTCCATATTAACCGTTTTTTAAATATTTTTTGTACAACAATCTCATTTAAAAATGGCAACCGCGACAAAAGCACGGCAAAAATGCATATGTTTTTTACTGTATTTTTTTGGGTGATGTATTCTTAAAAATCACTGAAATTGTATTTTGTAAGGGATTTGTTTATTACATATTTAGATGATATAATGCAATAAGTAAAAAAACATCAAAACTATAAACTTGGCCAAAGTCTGATACACCCACAACATGAAGACTTGGCAATGCGATTGTTTTGAAATTTGGCAAACGTAGCATTTTGAGTTTTTACTTTTGAAGGTATAATTCAATTTCGCACATTTGAATATATTTTGGTTGTCTCTCTCTTTAGCTGTTGAAGCAGAGCCAGGATTTGTGCAGGTCCATGGGCAAAACATTTTTGGAGGAAATCTCTGGACAAATGAGCTAAAAATCCCGACCAACCTTAAAATTTTTTACGGATAATTTTTTTTTCTGGCTGATATTAATAGACTGGCCGTAAATTGACACTTGGTTGCAGAAAAAACAATACCATAATGGTGCCTACATTATAGGGCCATAGAGTGAGCATAGAAGAGATCCGTAGCTCTAAAACCTCCTGCACAGACATAGGGTAAAAGGAGTCGTCGTCTCATAAAGACAACCCCTATCCCCTTAACTTTGTCACTATGTAATGTCTGATATTGTCTGTTTCATGTCCCTTCTAAATTGTAAAGTGCTGCGTAATATGTTGGCGCTATATAAATAAAGATTATTATTATTATCCATATGCATAGGGAATATGGACGTCATGGAGGTTGATGTGGCTTTTCCCGGTGATAACTGCTGATACATTCAACCACTAGAGATGAGCGAATTTCTCGAAATTCATTTTGGGTCCGATTTGGTCGAATCGGCTGTCTGTTTCAATTCGGTCCAAATAAATTCACTGCAAATCACAAGTGCCCCGATTGCTCTAAAAACTTTTGTCTGACTGACTGAGGTCTTCTAGGATTGTATCCAACTCCTTCCAAGCTCTTTAACGCAAAGCCAGTATAAGTAATGTGAAAGTGACAGCAACAGATATGGTAGAGGGAAGTATAATCGCAGTGCATTTTGTGAAGACTGCCCTTGAAGTCCGTCCAAGGTCACGCAATCCTTTTTCTAATCTGTTTAATGGCCACGATTCGTGCGCCGCAAACCCAAAAAGTTTTGGAATTTGCCAAATGGAAACATTTTGGAAATTAATTTGATTTGTGTATATCGATTGTATATATCAAATTCTGTCTGCTTGCAGGCGCCACTAGGGGGAGCTAAGAAGCTTACTGCATACTGTTTTATTATAGAGTTCAATATATAAACAGTCTGCAGGAAGCTCCTAAGCTCCCTCTAGTGGTGGCACCAGGTATTCAGAATGTTATCATGTAACTCTAGAGCTATGCATGGGATTTGGAACTTTGTCTGACCGTTATAATCATATATTAAGAAATTATTCAGCAGAGGATTTGGACCTATTTTGATCAAATATAACACATGGTATATACAGGTGGACATTTACTTAAAATTTATCTCCAAAGTGATGCTACACTTTCATGTCCAGCACTTGAATGTTTCATTGTCTCTTACTCTTTTAGCTTCCTCCACTTACTATGGAAAACTTCATTTATGTTTTTATTGTGCATTATACAGTGGGAATGAGAATGCTTCATTATTTTAAATTGCTATCTATTTCGTTCTGGAAACTCTGGTTTAATGAATGGGATGAATTGTTTTGCGAGAACTGTTTCGAAATTCAAGGTGTTAATTGAAAAACAGCTTTGTTATAAGAAAATACATTAAAGAGTGTTTTTTTTATAAATGCATTACGGCCCCTTGATCATCAGTCACTGCTGAGAAAATAAATTAACATTGCAAATAAAGTCACATGCTCCAGCCTGGATAAAAATAGTGCGCAGAGCTGATAAAGTCTAAATTTGTGATCCGCTGCTGTTAAAAATGAACTGGTGGAGGCTAAAACTGCGTTAATGTGATCTGCTGTTCGTCATACGTTGCGATCATTTCACTAAGGAAAAACAGCATAAAATGATGTACAACTACCGCATGTGGTGATCCACAGTAGTGGACAAGCTGATGGTCAGTACAAAGCCAGCAAAATTAAAAGGGTAAAAAAAAAAGGGCCTTCTGTATTTTCAAAAACAGCACCCCTCTTGCCCATGGGCACTGTTGGTATTGCAGCTCAGCACTTTTCACTTAAGTACAGTGAGCTTCAATACCAGATATAGCCCTGTGACAAGAGTGGCGCTGTTTTTGGATAAAACGGCAGGTCCTTTTTCTAATCTTATGCAACCCTTTTAATTCTCACTTCCAATTTTCCTCATGTGTGTCAGATGTTTTTTTGGCTTAGTCCCTGATTTTTTGTGGTTTGGTGTCACCTATCACTATTGCCCAGTGGTTTAGCATCAAACCAGTCCCCAGAGACATAACATAAAGCTCCTGGGCCCCAATATAAATATGTAACAGGTCCCTCACCTACCATGTACCATTTATTTTACAGGTACCATATTAATTGGCCCGTTTGGGCACCGGTATCCTCTCTACCCTCTATTGCTACACCCCTGCCAGTCTCTAAATTCCCATGTAATGGTGTCCATTGTCCTCGGTGTAGTGTCCCAGTCTCTAATGTCTAGTGGTTTCCTACCACAGATCTTGGTCTCAAGTGATTTGCTGCATCTTAGCCATGGTGTCTAGTGGGCTTTGCCACCATTCCCTGGTGATCAGTGGTTTGTTGCCTCCAGTACTTGACCTAGTGGCTTGTTGCCCCTGTCTTTGGTGCAGTGGCCCATTTTGTGTCTTTTTGCTCCTTGCTGCTCCTCTGCATGACTCTCCAATGGACATTTCAATGGATAATGCTTTCTAGTATGTTAATAGGGTGTCCTTCGAGTTGTATGAATGGATAGTGGATCATTAATTTCCGGACTTTAATGTATGTAGACGGCTTAATAGATGGCGGTCTTATGAAGTTTTACTTTATAATGCAAATGTAGCCTCGTTATTCTAAAAGTAATGCACATCCACTGTAAAAAAAAAAAAGTCCACTCTTATTTTTAAGGATCTGAAAAGCCTTTCAAAAGGTCCTTTGACCACGATCATTATATTGGCGTTGAATAATTATTATTTGTTAACTGCTTAATGACACATGATGTGTATTTATTTATTTATTTCAGTTACTTATATCGCACCAACATATTACGCAGCGCTGTACAGAGGTCCTCTTTTACTGTCCCCATTGGGGCTCACAATCTAAATTCCCTATTGGTATGTTTTTAGGGGTGTGGGAGGAAACCCACGCAAACACATGGAGAACATACAAACTCCATGCAGATGTTGTCCTTGGTTGGATTTGAACCCTGGACCCCAGCACTGCAAGGCAACAGTGCTAACCATTGAGCAACCATGCTGCATGCTCGTCACGAGCGGCTAGACTTTACAACATCAAGACGAGCAAGCATACTCGTCCTGCTGATGGCACAGGCTCAGCAAATGTGCCCGTGCAATCAGGAGCGGGGAAACATCTGTAATACACAGCCGCAGCCCCGCTCTAATGGCGAAGATCAAACAAACCCCTTGAATGACGCGATCAAAGCTGATCGTGACATTTAAAGGGAAAGAGTGAGAGACCCATGTGATATGATCAAGGGACATACCATATATGGGCAGACAGCCCAGGGTCCATTGAAGGACCCCAGGACTGTCTGATCATATTTCTTGTTGTTAGGGGATACGTAGGTATATGCCTGTGTATCAGTAAAACAGTCTAATGTACTAGCATATAGATAAATGCCAGTACATTAAAGTTAAAAAATCAAAACCAAAATAAAAAATCCTAAAAAAAGGTGAAATTACTATAAAAAAAAGTAATGTTAAATAAAAAATAAAAAACAATACAAAAAAATACACACAAATGCACATTGTTTACAATAAAAATAAGTCTCAAAACATAAATGAATAAACAAATATTTGATATTGTCACAACCATAACAACCTGCACAACAAATTTTTTCGTCATTTATGATGGTCAGTGTATGCTATAAAAGAGAAAAAAACTGCACTGGAACTGCTTTTTTCTGCATTTTTGCCAAAATAAAAATTTATATAAAATAAACAGAAATGTAAATGTACCAAAAAATGGCACCTACATCAAGTAGAACTCGTCCCGCAAAAAAACAAAGTCTCATACAGATATGTCAAACCAAAAATGAAAAAGTTATGAGTCCCGGGATGCAAAGAAGAAAAATTTAAGAAATCATTATAGCAGTCAGAGGTTTTTCTGACACAGAGCTCCAAATTACCAGCATAGACATAGATTTAAAATATAACATTCTGGTCTCCTGTAGTCACCACCAGGGCTAGCTTAGAAGCTATTTATATATGAAATACAACAATATAATAAAATGCAGTAAGCTCATAAGCTCCCTCTAGTGGCAGCTGCAGGTAGTTAGCGTGTTATCTTTTATATCTATGTCTATGTTGGGGATTTGGAGGTCTAATGATTTTAAGAAATTATGACAAAAGTTAGAGATTTACTTATTTTAAGTTCGACATTACAAATGTAATTATATATAATTGCAGAGATAAACCAAGAATATCTTCTTAAACTTATTATGAGAATTAAGACAAAATTAATTTATTTGATAAAGAGAAAAACGAAGAAAAAAAATAAATAAACATTTGTCCACAAATTCCCTAATTAATTTAGGAAAGAATTCAGATAGAATATTTGGATCTAGATCTTACACTGGATCATCTTGATGATTTAGTTGAAATACAAATATTTAGCTTTAGATCTAAAACAAGTTAAGGGCGCAGATCAAAGCCGGCACTCCCAGTAGAACGCATGTCTCTGAGTATATTTATATGCTGCACTGAGATATTCAGTTATTTTAATTATTTAGCACGTTGCCTTTTTTATGTTCAACCCATAGCCAGTGAATACATCAAGTACAGATATGGTGGACATCCTTTTGAAGTACAGTACAAAAGCGTAAAACAAATTCCATTCTGAAAAAATAAATAATCTGTTCTTCAGGGACCACAAAATCTCTAAAAACTTTTTGTAAGATAACTACAGTAAAACTATGATAACCTAGAACTAGATCTAGATCAATGTCAGCTGAAACTTTTGGGGTGTGTGAGGCTCAGAAAACCAGTCTAGACTGGTGAAAGATGAAAAACTAATATATGCTACAAAAATAACAGTGCAAACAGTATCCAAATAGTGTCAGCATGCACTGCCCAAATAACATCCTGATACAGTTACACAATTAATAAAGTCACATGGTTCCCAAAAAATAGAGCCATATAGTGCCCAAAAATTATACTGTTTGGTGACCAAGTAATAGAGCCAGATAGTGCCGAAATAATTATACTGCACAGTGCCCAAATAATAGAACCATATACTGTAGTGCCGAAATAACTATGCTGTACAGTGCCCAAATAATATAGCCATATAATATCTAAATAATTATGCTGTACAGTGCCCAAATAATAAAGCCATATAGTGCCCACACAGCCATGCTGTACAGTGCCCAAATAATACAGCCATATAGTGCCCAAATAGTATAGCCATATAGTGCCCAAATAATAGTCATATAGTGTCTAAATAATTATGCTGTACAGTGCCCAAATAATAAAGCCATATAGTGCCCACACAGCCATGCTGTACAGTGCCCAAATAATAGAGACAGAATGTGCCAAAATAATAAAGCCTTATAGTTCCCAAATAGCCATGCTGTAGAGTGCCCAAATAATAGAGCCATATAGTGCCCAAATAACCATGTTGTACAGTGCCAAAATAAAAAATATATATAAATGTGCAAACAATAGGGCCAAAGAGACAGAAATACATTGCTAAATGTGAGCCTATGTCAATGCAGTGCCTTTGGAGCTCTGTTTTTACATCCAGACCATGTGGGACCACCCGCCACTGTACCCCATCAACATTTGGATGTATAAATACCTAATAGAGAACTTGGTGCAAGTGTTTAGCAATCATATTCTGCCCATAATTTCCAACAGGTTCAATAATAATAATTTTAGTTCCAAAAGATTCTTCTATGTCGGCAACATAAATAAAAATACAGTTTATACAAGGGTTTAAACTCTTCCTGACATTTAATGTAAATGTGCGTCAAAGCCGGGAAAGGGAAGTATGGAGCGGGTTCACGGGCTGAACCAACTCCATATTACATCCTACATAGCACTGTAATGGTCGGGATCGGAGATAACTCTGATCCCAGCAAATTAACCAATTAGATGCCATGATCAATAGTCATCACAGCATCTGAGCTGTTAGAAAGAGGGGGCCCTCCATCATAAGTATTGCCGTGTATTATACCAGCGATCTAACAATCATTTGTTCAAGTTCCCTAATGGGACTAAAAAATATAGCAAAATTAGTTAAAGAGTAACTAAACGTTCGACAATCTTCTGACATGCCATAGTGACATGTCAGAAGTTTTGATCGGTGGAGGTCCGAGCGCTGAGACCCCCACCAATCGCTAAAAATAAGCGCGTGTGAGCGCTCAGCTGCTTCGTTTCTATTCGGCCTTTTCCGAAAATCAATGTATCGGTGTACGGACTCAATAGAAAGTCTATGACTTCGTACACTGCTACATCTGCTTTCTGGAAAAAGCCGAAACAGAAACAAAGCGGCTCAGCGCTCACCCGAGTGCTTCTGCCGCTTCGTTTTAGCGATTGGTGGGGTTCTCTGTGCTTGGACCCCACCAAACTAAACTTCACGTCACTATGACATGTCAGAAGTTTGTCTAACGTTTACTTAACCTTTCAATAAAGTTTTTATTAAAGAGGCTCTGTCACCAGATTTTGCAACCCCTATCTGCTATTGCAGCAGATCGGCGCTGCAATGTAGATTACAGTAACGTTTTTATTTTAAAAAAACGAGCATTTTTGGCCAAGTTATGACCGTTTTTGTATTTATGCAAATGAGGCTTGCAAAAGTACAACTGGGCGTGTTTAAAAGTAAAAGTCCAAGTGGGCGTGTATTATGTGCGTACATCGGGGCGTGTTTACTACTTTTACTAGCTGGGCTTTCTGATGAGAAGTATCATCCACTTCTCTTCACAACGCCCAGCTTCTGGCAGTGCAGACACACAGCGTGTTCTCGAGAGATCACGCTGTGTCGTCACTCACTTCCTGCCCCAGGTCCTGCATCGTGTCAGACGAGCGGGGACACATCGGCACCAGAGGCTACAGTTGATTCTGCAGCAGCATCGGCGTTTGCAGGTAAGTCGATGTAGCTACTTACCTGCAAACGCTGATGCAGAATCAACTGTAGCCTCTGGTGCCGATGTGTCCGACACGATGCAGGACCTGGGGCAGGAAGTGAGTGACGTCACAGCGTGATCTCTTGAGAACACGCTGTGTGTCTGCACTGCCTGAAGCTGGGTGTTAACGAACAGAAGTGGATGATGCTGATTCGTCAGCATCATACACTCCCATTCCTAACGCCCAGCTAGTTAAAGAAGTAAAAACGCCCCGATGTACGCACATAATACACGCCCAGTTGTACTTTTACTTTAAACACGCCCAGTTGGACTTTTGCAAGCCTCATTTGCATAAATACAAAAATGGTCATAACTTGGCCAAAAATGCTCGTTTTTTTAAAATAAAAACGTTACTGTAATCTACATTGCAGCGCCGATCTGCTGCAATAGGAGATAGGGGTTGCAAAATCTGGTGACAGAGCCTCTTTAATATAGGGGGAAAAAATAAAAGTTAGAAAAAAAAAATCCCCATTTTTTTTCTCACCTTTTCAAAAAAATAGAATAAAAAGTGATCAATAATCATATGTACCCCACGGTACCAAACGGCAGCATTAAAATCTATAGCTCGCCCTGCAAAAAGCAATCTCTCACACAGCTCCATCCACAGAAAAATAAAAAGTATTGGGTCTCAGAATATGACAACACAAATCAATTTTTTTTTTAACAAATGTTTTGTAAAAGTTGTAAAACATAAAAAAAAACATCAAAAATGTGGTAATCGTATTGGCCCGCAGAATAAAGTTCACGTCTGTGAATGCCATAAAAGCAAAACCCAAAAAATAATGGAGGAAAAGCTGGTTTTTTTTTTCCATTCCACCCTAGAAATAGTTTTCTTTTCGTTTTTCAGTACATTATATGGTACAATAAGTTGTGCCATCAAAGACTGCAACTTGTCCCGCAAAAAAACAAGCCTTTATACGACTATGTCAATGCAAAATACAAACGTTTTGGCTTTTGAAATGAAGAAATGAAAAATGGCTGCGGCGGAAGGGGTTAAGTTAGAGGAATATCCTATTTCCATATTGTGTCGCTGAATTTATCCTTGAAAACCTCTTATTAACCCGGACTACTTATGGCCAGATTTAAGTCAATCTCTAGTTGAATTTCTAGAGAAAATTTGCATGGCGGTGATAGATTTTAAATCACATGCAAGTGAAAGTGATCTAAATCGAGCGCCATTTCAATAATGTGACACTGAATGGCTTTCTAAATAAAGGTTTTGTTAGAAATGATTTTCAGTTTCAATTTACAATCTGTCACAGTAGAAGACATGGATATTGGGAAAATTGTTTGCTAAGATCCCTCTCAACGCCTCGGCCTAAAGTACTAAATGAGATACCACCAGCATACGAAACACAGATCAGAATTATTCTCCTTCCATGGTGCAACCAAAAGGTTTACTTTCAATAAAAATCCAAAAATTTAAAATATTAAGAATAGGCCTCAACAGCCTAACAGTAAAACTGTCCTTGTTACCCATAGCAACCAATCAGAATTCAGCTTTCAATTCTTAAACTGCTCTGGAATAATGAAAGCTGAGCTCTGATTGGTTGCTATGGGCAACAAATACAGTTTAACTGTTAACTGTTTTGTTTGTAGATTTATGAACTTTTGGTTTTCATTTCCTAAAGGGGGAAGACAACCCTGTCCATATGTCCTATTAGGGCATATGGACATCATAGGGGTGGGTCTGCCACTCGGGATGCCCCTCTATGAAAGGGGGAGACCTTCTGTATGAGTGGCTCCCGCTTTGGCTTTCTCTAATCGTCCATGTATTACATGTATTACTAGACTAAGGGCCAAATTATGGGGAGGGCAAAAAGGACATTTGCCCCAGGGCTTATACCACTTTGGGCCCCGTCACCACCCATCCCCCTGCTTAGACCAGGTCTATCTTTCTATTTATCGCTCTAATATTTATCTTTAAATCAATTAAAATCAGTTGTTTTTACGACCAAGGGACATTCACTGAGGAGAGAAGGCCGTAGCAAAATTAAAAAGTGGCTAAAGATTTTAACAGTTGCCTTCGGGGTTGAGGATTTTGTAGCTACTCCCTTGGCGGTCACTATTTATTGGCTAGTTTATACATTTCTCGCCTTTGGGACCCTCTTTAATCTGGAAAACTGGGATCCCTGATTGCTGTTTGACGTTACTCTCCAGCCGAGAAGAGGCGGAGAGGTGACCACACATGCATATGGCTCTTTCATTTGAAGTCTAAGGGAGTCACTAGATCGGGTATCTCCATCGCTCCCATAGACATCAGGGCGAGTGCATTTGTGGCCACCAACTACTATATGTGGCTGCTCAAGTGCAGTCCGGATTTCAGACTTGGGATGTGGCCACGACCAAACTTTAAGCTGCCCTGAGCCGACTGTAATCTAATAATCATTATTTTATCTCACAAAATGGCCGCCTCGGTTCTTTGCAGGTACTTGTTGCAATAAGTTTATTATGACTGTTTTGATATGTTTTCGTTGTTTTTATTTTATTCCACAGCTCCAGATGCTCCATATACTCACTGGAAGCAAACTGTCTTCTACTTGGAAGATTACCTAACTGTACGGAGAGGAGAAGAACTTTATGGAACTATTGCTATGAAACCTAATGCTAACAACATTGTAAGATGTCCTCCTTTCTACCACTCTTTCTGAAGTAAAAGATCATGTACCATAAAAGCAACCATCATAGCTGTCATAGGGCCTATGGAGTGGAAAGAGGCCCCAGCTAAGGTTTGCCGCATGTAGCATTGAATGGTGGTCACTTGTACCCAACAAATGAAATTTTTCAGAGTGCCCACCGTCCATCCATACAGAACATGTACACGTCCACTATTAATTTCATCCTAATCTTTATTACATACTGGACGTATCATCAATAATCATCAATGTCTAATAGATTATTTGTGAATCATACCGTAAGAAAAAGACCCTAGTGGTGAGTGATTCACTCCAAAGTCAGGTCCAAATTCGGTTGTCTTCTTCATATTAGTAACCCATTGTTGTGTCTTGACTCACAGGAATGGAAACCAAAAATAGGGAGTTACCTTTGCTGGCAGTCATGGCACATGTGAACTAGCAAATGAGCATTCTCCCTTTAATGGTGGACCAGTCCTGGCCCAATGTTCTTTTCTCATGGGCCGATAAAACCTGTGCAAGTCTCCCCCATCTCTTTAGGCACCAAAAGTCTCCCCATCTCTCTAGGCACCAAAAAAATCAGCAAAGGAAGAAGGGAGGAACATGCCCGAGGGTCAATCCTCCCTTTTCTTATTGCATGTGAAGCACTGAACCTGGGGGGAGAAGGGTCTCGTCCCGCTATGAAATGAAATATTTCATCCATGCCCCCTGCGGCTGCTATGGGGCCCGCAGCATGAGACGACGCTAGCAGCCGCTATGGCTGCTACAGTGGGAGCGACACCACATTCAATAGTATCTGCATCATTAGGATGCAGATACCATTGATTCCTACGGCAGAGCAGGGAGGTATCTCCCTCCTCTGTCATTTACTAGGCTACGGGCCACGTTCGGCCTTCAGCCTATCAGGTGTAGGGGCAGGATCCCTGCGCAGTCCGGCGTGTTGACGTTACTGGAACACGCCGGCATATGCAAATATCCCATCGGTGCTGAGGAAGTTGTGGAGCAGCTCAGTTCATCGCGGGAACAGGGCCTAGGTGAGTACAATTTTTTTTTGTTTGGGGGAGGGACTACAAGAGGGAGGTGGGATGCACTGTCTACAAGGGGGAGGAGGGGGACTGTATGGCACTGTCTATAAGGGGGTCTGTATGGCACTGTCTACAAGGGCGGGCTGTATGGCACTGTTTACAAGGTGAGGCTGTATGGCAGTATCTACAAGGGGTAGGGGGGCATTATCTACAGGGGGCTGTGTGGCACTATCTACAAGAGTGGTGTGACTATCTACAGGGGGGGCTGTATAGCACTGCCTACAAGAGGGCTGTATAGCAGAATCTACAGGGGACAGTATGCCACTATCTAGAGTGGGGCTGCATGGCACTATCTACAGTGTGGCTGTATGGCAGAATTTACAGGGGGGGCTGTATGGCAGAATCTACAGGGGGGCTGTATGGAAAAATCTACAGGGGGCTGTATGGCAGAATCCACAGGGGGGCTGTACGGCAGAATCACGATGTAGTTACCGTATGCCCCTGATATGAAGAGTGGTCAAGAGGAACTTCACCAACCACCAGACCCTCCTTTCCCATGGTTGCCATTAACCCGTACCAGGAGGGGCACCATTTTTATTGTTGCCATGGATCCAGTTTTTTCTATGTTTGCCGCGGTTCTGAAGCTGCAGTTTTTTTTTTTCATCCATTAAGAGCTGTTAGTACAGAAAGCGTAATAATCACCTGCAAAAAATGGCATTATTTCCGCGTGTTGTCACTGAGCAGGATGCAGGGAGCGCGGTTCATGGCTGCTGGCATTGCTTTTCTCCTTTTGCTCTTCCTCTACAGATGCTAATACACCTCATTGGTCACACTGATTTCTAACAAGAAGGATGGGTGTTATTTTTAAAGCATTTATATTTGCGCACTGTCAGCTGGAAGAGATGCTCCAGTGGGCAGGAAAAAGCTGCTATAATAATAACACTTTATAATAATGAGACGTTAACCAGAGATTTACAGCTTTGATTTGCTGTACAGGAAATCCATTGGTAAGACAAGACGTTGATGCAATATTAAAATGCCCCCTTCAGGCTCAGACGTGTGGAAATACTTAGTTGTCAACAGTTTAGAGACAAAGTGGGAGATTTAGGAATAGTGTTGTAAGATGTATAAATATCGGTAAGCCCCCACTGATCACACATGGATGAGGACATCCCATCAATGTACAGAACTCCTTGTTTCTAATGATATATCTTACTAATTCCTTTAAAGGGGTTGTTCAGTTTGGAAAACCCACTTTCATATACCCTAGTAAGAGGGGTCCTCTGTTCAGGATCCTCATCTCTTGGCCATAGTGAAGAGCTGTTACAAAGAGCATCTCTCTCTCTCTCTCTCTCTGGAGGACCTGTCCTGGCCTGCATTACACAAACAACCCATTGGATTGAATTAGCACTGTGTAATACTTTATTTCCCCTGTGGTGGCGCTGCAGGGAAATTACACACCTGCTGCCATGGTTCCCCACAGATTACAGCTGATCGTTGGTGGTTCCCGTAAGGGGACACTTTAAGATAAGTTTATTATAAAGAGACCACTGTTACATATAGGTATTGCCCAAAGCGAGAACTCCTTTATTTATTGATGTTACTTTTATAGCGCCAACATATTCCGCAACGCTGTACAGAGGTCCTCGCTTACTGTCTCCTTTAATGGGGTTATCTTAGATTAGAAAAAGAGCCCGCTTTTTTCCCCAAAATAACGCCACTTTTGTCCATGGCCATTGTGTGCTATTGCATCTCATTCCCTAAAAATGACCTAACCGTTGGACAATAGGATTGACAAAGTCATAAGGATTAATATACTCTGTATGCCCAACACCAATGTTAAGTGAGAACATTCATTCAAGTATGGATGTTGTTGGATGTGTTGATAGTCAACGGCACAATGGGTTAACACAGTAATTAATTATGTTAATCACCAGAAACGAACTAATTAACACCCATATTTGTATCGTTGACCCTTCAGTTACCCTTACACAGTGGATTACTGTAGGCGGGATTAGATTCACCGTTTTGGGCAGGAGCCATCAACGATTTCGCTAGGGACAATTCAATGAGCAATGTTTGATTTTCACAGATAGTGTTCCTTCCACTTAAATAAGAGGTGGCAGAGATGTCCACAGCTGCACCCCTGCCATCATCCAGGGTGCTAGTGACCTAAGAATGGTGTCAATAGACCGTAGAGGGTGATTTTGCCAAGAATGGTGTGTACGGACCTGTAACAATTCATATCACAGACCTGTAGGTAGTCTGTGTGCGGCCATATGGTGCCTGCACTGTATTCTAAGGTCACCTTCACATGTAGCGGAATTGCTGCAGATTTTCTGTCTGGATTTGCAGCAAAATATCCACAGCAGCAATGTGGATGAGATTTTATCGAAAAATCTCATCCACATGCTGTAAAAATTTACATGCAGAAATCGACCTGCGGTGCAGATTCAAGTTCAATGAGAAAGTCAAAAATTTTGGCAACGAATGCCAATTGCTAAAATCTCCAAGCCCCCCAAAAACCCACTATTTTCAAAATATAAATAAATTAAAAAAACAACTCTACTCATCTCTATGGGACTCCCGTGGCAAAACGTCTCAGGTACCCGGGCCGGTGTGTGTACATTCGACCTCCTGTGATGACGTCTCACCATATGTGACTGCTGCAACCAATCACAGGCTGCAAAGGTCACATCTGATGAAACATTATCACAAAAGTCTTGGGTGTGCAGAGAGAAGTCGGGGGGGGGGGGGAAGGTGAATATAGTTTGTTTGGTTGTTTTTCGTAGCTGCTTTAAAATCCACACCAAAATCTGCACGATTAGGTGCAGATGTTCTTGTGGATTTCCTTGTGGATTCTTGGTCATATTTGCTGCAGAATTTTCCGCGGCAAATCTGAGCCTTGTGGATGTACCCTACCTGTATCCTGCCGCAATACGGCATGCAATGGAAGATGCCACAATGGGAGTCACAATATAGGCCCATGGCAGGATATGGATGCCGTATATCATGTCCGTACAAGACAGATCTGTAATGCGGCGGAGTGCATGAGATGCCTTATCCAAATATTTACAATAGAGAACTAATTGTAGCAGCTAAGTAGTTAAAAAATAATGGCTGAACTAATATCTTTGCTATTCATTACAGCGGGATCTGGATTTCACAGTAGAATTGGATTTCAAAGGCCAGCTGTGTGAAGCCTCAATATCTCACGATTATAAAATGCGTTAGAACAAGAACCCGAGTCTTATTAACCCTCTACCTGCCATACTTGAAGCTACCGGTACTTCCAAAGAAAGAAATCGGTCACTGGAAAGTCAGGACGAGAGGAGATGAATAAAAAAAATAAATGTAATGAATTATTCACGTTGTTGGAAGTAACTAATAAATGGAATGAGCAAATATTCTGTGTTAATCGGTTAGTTGTAAGGTGATCACGATGGCGCTCGTCGTAGGAGAATGTCTGATATTGAGATTGATGCTTGTAATATGGAAATAAAATGATATATACGATGAAACGTCTAAGCTCTATCTGGGTAATAAAACGGGGTGTTAGCATTGCACAGCCGTTCATTTCATCGCTCATGATCAATGGGTAAAGAGCGCCCTCCAGCACAGATTTTAGGAAGTGCAGAAAGATATAATGCCGGCATCAGATGATAAATCATACTTCATAACTCAGAACTGTGGGCGAATACAATGAAATACTCATTATTTAAAGGACACCTGTATCCATTATATATTCTTGCATGGATTTGACTAGCTTTGCATCAATTCTGTTGCAGTAGACGAGGTAGTTTTTTTTTGACAGTAGGTTTGTGTATTAAACACAATGCAGTTTCCTATTATATTGACACAGGATTCTGCAAACTCTAGGTATGATGTCAAGTGATGGCTACTGAAACTTGCAGATGACATTTAGGGCTCATGCACATGGCCGTATTATGGATCCATGTTGTATGGATCTGTAATTCAGCCCCCATAGAAATCCAGGAGTCCATAATGTATCTTAGTATGCTTCTGATTTTATTCCATATGATGAGAAAAAAAAAAGATTGTTCCATGTTCTATAGGATGTTGTATTACTTTGGTATTGTCACGTTGGGTTCGTGGACCCACTGGGCCGTACCGCCTTGGCGGTATGGCAGCTGGCCAACAAGGCGCAGGTTACAGTTCATAGTTCGTATAGTGTACCTGTGGCAGCTCGGACAGTAGCAAGGCAGGCTCGGCTGGGACTAGGCAGCAGGTAGACATCAGGCGTGGTGAAGCAGGACAGGCGTGGTATACAGCACAGCACGACTTCAGCTCAGCACGGCACTAGACCAGGATAGCACGGGATACAGGGAACAGGATACAGGAGCTGGGAACTGGGAAACACTAGGAGACCATTTGCATAGACAAACTAGGGAACGACAACAATGCTCAGGCGTGAGAGGAAGGGGTGCTATGGGCTAATTAATCATGAAATTCCATGAGCATGCGCGCGCACCCTACGGGACCCGGCCGAGGTGAGCGGAAGTGAGCGCTGGCATCTCCTGAGGAGGAGACTGGGGCCAGCGCTCGCAGATCCATGGCTGCGGGCGTCAGGAGGTGAGTGAGCCTGGTGGGCATGACAGGTATGTTATCCTACAATACTGTCCCTCATGGTGGCACTATACAGCGGCACGGTGCCTATGGCTCCATAATATTGAGACACAGTGAATATTTGTGCCTTCGTACAGATTCGGAGCCTTAGACCTGTTTCATAATATGGCAGAAAGACCCAGATTCCCTGTGGTTGTACTGAAAAAATACAGACCACCATAGAATTCTATGGTGATTTAAGTTTGGTTCAGTAGAACTGCGGAGTATCCGGATGTAAAGTCCGGCCACTACACAACGTATTATGGATACTAAGATGCAGCCGTGTTATAGTTATGTGAAACAAACCTTGTATTTATTATTAGATTATAACTTAAACAGTAAGGGTATGTTCACACGCAAACTCAAAAACGTCTGAAAATAGGGAGCTGTTTTCAAGGGAAAACAGCTCCTGATTTTCAGACGTTTTTTAAGCCACTCGCGTTTTTCGTGGCGTTTTTTACGGCCGTTTTTGGAGCTGTTTTTCTATAGATTCAATGAAAAACGGCTCCAAAAACGTCTCAAGAAGTGACATGCTCTTCTTTTTACGGGGCGTCTTTTTATGCGCCATTTTTTCAAAACGGACGCGTAAAAAAACGGCCCATCGGAACAGAATGCCATTTTTCCCATTGAAATCAATGGGCAGATGTTTAAAGGCGATCTGCTTCCGATTTTTCGGCTGTTTTTCTGGCGTTTACGGCCCGAAAAACGGTCGAAAATAGGCCGTGTGAACATACCCTAAAAAACTGAAGTGTACATGGCCCCATTGAAATGAATGGATCAGGGTGCTAGCCGTCAGAAAAACGGCTAGCACCCTGAAGGAAAAGACTGAAGTGGGCATGAAGCCTAAGAGAGTTAATTCAAATTGTGTAACCCTCTGGGGCTTGGCCTTGAAGTGAATGTCCACCCTTGAACACCATTTTTTTTTTTACCTATATAGATTAAAAACTCTGCTTCAAATCCCCTTCATAGACATATATTTAAAAGATAACTTGCTGGTTGTTTTCAGCCAACACTAGGGGGAGCTTACTGCCTACTGTTTATGTATATCGATTGAGATTATCGTATTCTGTCTGCCTGCAGGTGCCACTAGAGGGAGCTAAGAAGCTTACTGCATACAGTTTTATTATTAAGTTCGATATATAAACAGTATGCAGTAAGCTCCTAAGCTCCCCCTAGTGGTGGCTGCAGGCAGACAGAATTGAATGTTTTAAATCTATGTCTATGCAGGGATTTTGGAGCTATGTATCAGGAAAAAAAGGTCTCTGACCACTATAAAGATATATAATAAAATTAATCAGTATAAAATGTTGTAACTAAAAACAAAATGGTATTAAGCTGTGAACATTAATTTGAAGGAGTCGGAATAAACTTTTATTGAGTGATTGAAGCTATGAAGAGGAGGTGAAAATCAGCAGGTAATATAAAGTGGAGCTCAGCTTTATTCTATAAATGAAGCAGCCAATAAAACATCAGGTGATTTAAAATATGTATCTATTAAAAACTAGACACATTCAAAAGTGGAACATAATTTATTTGCACATAAAATTGGTTAAAACTGATATTTTACATTTATAACATAAAACTCTGGAACAAAAACATCCTAAAATATTTAAATATAATAATTTTTCCCTGTTTTTAAGATAATAATAATAAAACCTGTTCTATAAAAAAAAAAATTTGAAGTTACATAGTTCTATTATATTCAGTCTGTCTTTATTTGAGGTGTGAAGTGAATACTTTACATTACCAGAGAAATGTAATTCATAGCCTCTGACCACCTATGGACACACTTTATATAGGTATAATCTACTTAAAAAGCTGCGTATTTTTTTATTTATTGTGCAGATCTTGTGTTAGAGCATTTGCTATAGCCCAGACCTGACTTCAGAATTTTGCTCGTTTCCCCCTGGAATCAGTCAACAGTGTGTTGACAGACACACCCTCAACAGTTGAGTTGAGCTTCTATGATAAAATACAATTCTGGAAGATAATGCAGATCACATTATTGTACATTTACAGATATAAAGGCTGCAATTCCCAGAAAGTATATCAGCAGACAGCCACTGAACCAGCAGGAGTTGCTGGTAGATTCGAGTTCAGCCACCGGTAGAATTTAAAATGACGCTTTGGACAAATTGAGTTATAACACGGGCTGTAATTTAGGAGCAATGCAAAATAATGAAGGTCTTTTTCACTTAATGTAGCCGTATTTTAGTATTCGTATTACAGCTGCAACACCCGGACGGACCTCCTTCACATTGCCGTTTTAGGTGGTGGTAAATCGGGCATTTGCACAGGCCCTCTGAGGATGGGACTCTCAGGAACAATCTAAATTTGCCATTGACCCCTTCACTGCCCTAGACCATAAGGGAACGTAAACATAATCTCTTCACTGTTTTAGACTCCCAGGGAATTTACAATTAACTATTTCACTTCCGACCAGGGATTATGACAAAAAAATGGCAAGGACATGGTCCACTTTGCTTGTTGCCCAGGGCCCTAGAAAACTATCTCTGCAGGTCTACTGAACTAAACTTAGACCACCATAGAAATCAGTATAAGGGCAGATTCAGACGAACGTTGCGTTTTTGCGCACGCAAACAACGCTGCGTTTTGCGCGCGCAAAAACCATTTGACAGCTGCGTGTGTCATCCGTGTATGATGCGCGGCTGCGTGATTTTCGCGCAGCCGCCATCATAGAGATGAGGCTAGTCGATGCCCGTCACTGTCCAAGGTGCTGAAAGAGCTAACTGATCGGCAGTAACTCTTTCAGCACCCTCGACAGTGAATGCCGAACACAATATCGAGAAACCTGTTAAAAAAAAAGAAAAAGTTCGTACTTACCGAGAACTTCCCGGCCGTTGCCTTGGTGACGCGTCCTTGGTGACGCGTCCTTAGTGACGCGCCTCTCTTGACATCGGGCCCCACCTCCCTGGATGACGCGGCAGTCCATGTGACCGCTGCAGCCTGTGCTTGGCCTGTGAGTGGCTGGAGCTGTCACTTGGACTGAATTGTCATCCCGGGAGGTCAGACTGGAGGAAGAAGCCGGGAGTTATCGGTAAGTCAGAACTTCGTTTTTTTTTACAGGTTCATGTTTATTGGGATCGGTAGTCACTGTCCATGGTGCTGAAACAGTTTAACTCTTTCAGCACCCTGGACAGTGACTATCTCCTGACGTCGCGTACCGGAAATTTTTTTGCCGGGTTCGGCCAAAACGAGTTCGGCCGAACCCGGTAAAGTTCGGTTCGATTGTCCGGGTTCGCTCATCTCAAAGACACTCCATTTGGATGTTTGGAAACAGAAAAGCACGTGGTGCTTTTCTGGTTACATTCATCCTTTTGACAGCTGGTGCGCTGTTTCAGTCGGTTCGCACGGAAGTGCTTCCGTGCGACCTGCGTGGTTTTCACGCACCCATTGACTTCAATGAGTGCGTGATGCGCGAAATACGCGGAGATATTGAACCTGTCGCATTTTGTACGCAGCGAACAAACGCTGCGCACAAATCACGCACTGTTTGAACTGCCCCATTGACTTCTATAAGGCTGTACGTGGCGCGTGAAAAATACGCGGCCTGCACGCACGAAAATCACGCTCGTGTGAATCCCCCCTAACTGTGGGGGTCCAGGTGTTATGGTTCTAATACGGATGCGAGATAATGGCTGTATTACGGTTTTGTGAAACCAATCTGAGGCAATTTATTTACAAAGATTCCCAACATTATATATTTAACGGTTTCACAATTAACTATGTCCTAAAACCCGAAGCAAATTCTCTTTAATCAGTCGAATTCTGATTGCTTGAATTAAAATATGTACAAAACATACAAGGTTTAAAAAACTAGTGTAACTTTTATCAATTAAGGTGCTTAAAGGGCCACTAACATGGCTGATCCCATAACATATATTTCTAGACCTAATAACAGGTCCTCTTTAAAATACACATCTAAGGGTACATTCGAAAACTCCTCAAGCCATTGTCAGATGCTCATTTTAGGGACCCCCAACACTCACTAAAGTGAATGTAAAGACTCAATGGGGCAGATTTACTACTTTGATTGCGTCATTTTTCGGGGGTAACTAAATCTGTCCCATTGACATATGAGCAGGAGCATGTTAGGAATGAATAAAAATTTTAAGTTACAGTTATAGTGCTGTAACTAATCTCAATATATACCCCAAATCTAACACATACATTATGTAATATATGATTAGCAGCACATTATTCACATTATAGTCTTTATGCTATAACTGCAGCTAGGGCAAAGGGACAACTCATCGAACCTAAGGGTGACTGGCAAAACGACAAATACCCATGTGGCCCTAGCTTGTTGTACATCTCTATGTCATTGATGTATTTATGCCTTTAAAGTAGATTTATTCTGCAAGTATAAATTATAAGTAAACCAATAAAGAACATTTCTAAACCTTTCACTTCAAAGTAAATCTTCACTCTTTATTATCATGTAGTTTTTAGGTTCAAACTTCTATGCTGATTAATTTCTTAATATATCTTCATAGTAGTCGGAGCATTTTGATATAGAGCTCCAAAACCACAGCAATGATGTAGATATAAAATATAACATTGTGGCAGACTGCAGCCACCACTAGAGGGAGCTCACTGCATGCTATTTTATCATTAAGCTCCTGATCTCCCTCTAGTGGTGGCTGTGGGCGTTTAGAATGTTATATTTTATCTCTACATCTATGCAGCGGTTTTGAAGCTCTCCATCAGTAAAACAATGCTCTGACCACCATAAGGATATATTATGTAATTAATCAGCAGGGAATTTTGCATCTATTTAGATAATAAAAATTTTATTCAAAGGTAGACATTCCCTTTTATGGGGTTGCTTGCTAGATACAACCCTTTATAAAGTGCCCTATTGGGGCATGTTCAGCCAACAGAAGCACCCCCTATAAGCCAGACCTAAGTACAATATATAGCAAAACTCTTAGCACTAAAGGACCATAGTAGTCAAGGGCATGAACAGAAATCATGTTGCCCCACCCTACACCGAGAGCTCTGCAAATTGTACTATACTTTTTTTTAAAGTGCATGTCCGCCAATTATGTGCTGATTAATTGTATAATTTATCTGTACAGATGAGCTCTGTTTTTCTAACTTGATAAATGATATAATTCTGGCTGCATGCACCCACCACTAGGGGGAGCTAACTGCGTAAGGATGTCTACAGCTGGTATTGAACTTAATGGGGGCTGTATAAATCTGTATGCAGTGTCAGCTTGGAAAAAACAAACAGCAATTGTACTAAAATACATCACATATATATGTCTATAACAATTTAAGTAATTAAAGGGAAATTACACATTGAAGATAGAGGGTTAATAAAATATCATATATATACTCAAACTTTGCAATAGTCACTGTTAAAATGTGGTCTTCGTAGTTTTGTATGGTGTTTACTGCAAAGTATTTACTGATCTATTGCTCTGTTATAATAACCTTATATGATGAAAGTGGAATTTCCCTTGAAGTTAGTGTTTTTGTCATCCATGTCTTCTACTGTATTTACATAGTGTTATATTTTAAAAAAAACGAATATGACAAATCCTTTTTTGTTAAAGGGGTTTTTTGGGATTTTACATTAATGGCCTATCCGCAATAATTAGCAGAAGGCTGCTGCTCTTTTTCTTCCTTCCTACCATGATACATGATGCGGCGATATCCATACACTAGTGGCTGTGGCTGGTACTGCAGCTCGTCCCATTCAAGTGAACGGGGCTAAGCTGCAGTACCACACACAGCCACAGCTGTACGGATGTTGCTGTGTCAGGTACTGCAGTGAAGCAGCTCCAGCCAACACCACTGCCCATTAGTTCTGCTGATCGGTGGCGATCCTAGGGGTCCGACCCTAATCAATCATACATTGATGGTCTATCCCAAGGATAGATTATCAGTTTAAAGACACGGAAAAGAACCCCCCTTTAAAGCATCCATCATATTATATTATAAAGATATTGAACTCACAAGTATAGATGTTCTGCTACAATTTATACTCATTTGCCATTGTATAAAACAGAACAATTGAATTTTCGCAATAATTTGAAAGAAGAATTCCACAAAAATTCTAAAAATAAATATTTGCCACAAACTATTGGTGAGGGTTCTTAGAAAACAACTCGCCATTGTCTTAACCCAAACACTCTCAAAATGCTGAAAACGTTTGCAAAAAAAGATATAACTAGTGCATATACGATAGCTGTGTACTGATTGGCAGGGGTATACATTCATATTGGCCAATTGGCATTTGGTTTACGCCCAGCTTAAAGTGGTATTCACATCATAGACATTTATTGCTTTTCCACATATCTCATAGGTGTGGGTCTCCAGAACTGAACCCCCATCTGCCCACCGCATACAGGTGCAGAATTAATTGGAGTGGTGACTTTGCATGTGCAAAACTCTCTCAATTCATTTCTACGGGAGTTACAGAAACAGCCGAAGATGCTTGGGACCTGCACCTATAAGATATTTATGGCATATACTGTGGATATGCTACAAAATGTCTATGATGGGAATACCCCTTTTAAGGGGTTGTCTGAGATTAGGAAAAAAGCTTTACTTCTTTCCAGAAACAGCGCCACTCTTGCCCATAGGCTGTGTCTGGTACTGCAGTTCAGCCTAATTAACTTAATGGTTGATCTTTTTTTCTAATCTCAGAAAAGCCCATTTACATGGTCAGTTTAAGGCTATTTGGGTCATTTCCAACCGAAAAACATCACAATGTGATCAAGGACAATGCTATAAACAGAGCCAATAGCACGTGACCGCTAGTTTGGCATGAGTCTTTGTATAAAATCCTATTTCATAACATGTCATTCTACGCCAAAAACTGGGACCATAACCGAAATCTAGAATGGGCCAGTGCTCCTACTTGGAGCTTTCTGTAACTACCTTTTATTTCCATATAGAGGAACTTTGCATATTAGGCCACTCCTACATGGACAGTCATCACTGTTATAGTATCTATAAAGCTACTTGCTGATAGAGTCCCACCAATCAGACATCACGTTGATTTCATCTGGTGAGAGTTAGAGGAAAGGTAGAGCACGGAAGTTACAGACCTAAAAAAATCCCACCTCCCCAAACACTCAACAGTGACACAAATTCTTATCCGTAAAAGGCCACAACAGCCCCATCTCAGACTAAACCCATACAGTTATATGTAGACAATATATCATCCATGAGTGATGGGTTCCTCTATAAAAATCTCTTGACTTTCTACCGCTCAGTACTCTGGTGGTTCTGATAAGTCTGATTGACATATATCATTTTAGGGGCCACTTCATGCTGTACTGCCATACAAGCAGTGATCTAATATAAAAAATACCACTCTCTGGCCCAGGTTTAATATTTTTCGGTAAAATCACTGACTACCTGAAGTATCAGACAGGCTAATAGCATATTATTGGGTAGTAGTATACTACATACATGTCCAGCCGAGCACACAGACTCAGAATAATAGGAGAGGTAAACTTTTGTAGTCTACTGTCTGGAACAGCAATTTTTCTTTTTTGGTGAGTCAAGTAGACGGACAGTTTTCTCCTTCACTTTATCTTCTTGCTCTTTTAGAATCCTGGAGAAACATGAATTCATTATAAATGAGGAACACAAACACTTAGGATTTTATGTTACTTAAAAAAAAAAGCTGTTTTTGTTCAGGAAAGAGCGCCACTTTTGCAATTAGGTTGGGTCTGGTATTGCAGCTAAGCTGTAATACCAAACACAGCCTGTGGACAACAGTGGTGCTATTTTTGGAAAGAGAGCAGCCATGTTTTTCTAATCTCATAAAACCTTTAATATATCAAGGAGGCAGGCCCCCATCCTAATTGCCCCGTTTGAAGGACGAAGCTAGGCTTTTTGTCACCCAGAATTTTTTTTCGTTTGGTTCCCCACAAAGTGATACATACAAATCTCTGTATGCTGACATGTGTATATATATATTTGTAGTTCAGCGGCTCTATCATTAGCCGTGCCGCTGTAGTACCAACATTGTACACAACTCTCATATTTTTTAAACGTATTATTGCAGCTCGATCCAGTGGCGCCCCCTAGCTACATCACTGCCCTCTCTCTGGACAGGCACTCGCAATGATTAAAGCAAACAAGAGCGGGGGAAACAAGCCGTACACAAATGCATTGTCGTATAAGGGAAGTAAAAAGAGGAGGCCAATATATCTGTCCCAAGATGGGCATTTGTAGTGGCCAGCCTGACCCAAGAACTGGGGGAAAATAGGTGTCCTGTCCCATGAATTGTCTTGCACAGGCATGCATACACAAATAATTCGTTTTTCGGGGGTTGGTAGGATTTAGAGGTAAGCCCTATTCTCCCTTTCCTCTTTACAAAATATTTTACATTTTATCCCATCTATAATCACCAGAGATAGGATCTTGCGACATATTGGCACTGATGGGGGCACACTGGGTTGTCCGGTTCCAATGCAGCATGTGGGCTACGTGTTCCAACTTCAACCCCAGCCGGCTTGAAGTTTGAACGTTTTCCCAAAGGGGTGTAACATTTAGGCCAGTTTCACATGAGCACAATACGGGCACATTTTTGGGGACCTATGGTGCTGTTAGACCGGGTGGTTTGGTGGTTGGGCTGGGATATGTGGCTGGAATATGGCTGCAGAATATACACCTGTCTTCTGCTCATGTGAAACTGGCATTACCCAAAAAAAAATCAAAAAATATTCAAATAAGTTGATTGTCTATCTATGAAATTGGTTCTAGAGTGTAATTGTGTATACTTGAGATATTAGGGAGATTTGGACAGGGACAGGGAATCCCATAAGAGCCGTACAGCACATTGGAATATGTTAGTGCTATAAAAGTAGCGGGTAAAATAACGGTCAGGGATATACATCGTCTGTATAGAAATCACTATCTAGTAGTCCATCATCCTTTCTCCATGGCACAGTAATAAACGAGATATCCGGGTGCAGATATTTATCTCGTTGCTTGGCATCAGTTGGCTCTCACAGCTAGAAGATGGATAACGCGCATTAGGCGGCTGACGCTGTTTTTTATTAACGTAATATCGTGGATTTATTACACTACATCTGTCAGTCATAAGGATCGCTTCCCATATAATGTAGTGAGCCCGAGAGAGGGCATAATGTCAGCAATTGTGAATCTTTTTTAAAGGGGTTGTCCAGTTCAGAAACCCAGTTTTCTATACCCCATTACAGAATTTTGAGATAACATAAGGGGTCCTCTGTTCAAGATCATCATCTCTAGAAGTGTAGAACAGTTACAAAGAGCTTCTCTCTCTCCGGAGGACCTGTCCTGTCCTGCATTGCACAGACAGCCCATTGATAAGAATAGACACTGTGTAATGCCTGATTTCCCCTGTGGTGGTGCTGCAGAGAAACTAAACACTTACTGCCAGGTTTCTCCACAGATTACAGCTGATCGCTGGGGTTCCCAGCAGGGGGACACCATGTAAACAGCTCATTATCAGAGGACCCTTCTAACAAGTAGGGTTGTTCAAAGCGGAGAACCCCTTTAATTGCTCCTTCATACTCCTGTTCATATTATCAATAAGGACTAATCGGTCATGGCAGCTTCAGAAGCGATTGTCTTCTGCTAGACCTCAATGGCCCTTGTGTGGTTGAGTCAACCAGGGGATCCTCAGGTGGTCCACCCACAACTCTGGGTTTGCAACTTATTCAAGATAGCTCTACTCCAGAGGGGAAAAACCTGCGTCTTTAGTGCCACTTATAAGTGACTAACACGTACCTCACTGTCCAACCCCGGATCTGCCAGCTCTTCTGACATGTCTGTTTTAGTAAATACTTATATATCCCAGAAAATAACTAATCTGGAGCTTCTTATCTTAGAACTCTGTTGTGCCATCCCTCTGTTACTCATCCTGAAAATGTATAAATACTTTGACAACTTGGTGTTACTATTCTCTTTGTCATTTGGGCGGACACCATAGACTCTGACACTGTCCATTTAGTGCTGAAATACCCTATTGACAAGAGGAACAGTAACACCCAGTTGTCAATCTATTCATACATTACCAGGAGGAATAACAGAGGGACAGCACAATGCCGATTTCAGAGAAAAGGTGCTTCAATATAGTTTTTACATTGGAAATGTTATTTATTTAAACAGACATGTTGGAAAAGTTAACAGGTTCTCTTTAAAGATCCTTGAAACATGACTTGTGTTACCTCACACAGCCAATCAGAACTGTACTCTGGACTGTTGAGGAACATCAACTCCAAAATTGGTGAATGGGTGTCTTTGGCTGATAACTTGTCATGTTCCAAGGGTTTATAAAGGGGTTGTCCAGATTAGAAAAACACGTTTGCTTTCTTTCAGAAACAGCGCCACATCTGTCTATGGGTTGCTTCTGGTATTACAGCTCATGTCCATTGAAGTGAATTGCTAGATCTCTGACAGTACTTTTATTGAGGGTAAGGGAACATACAAATAGGTTTAGTTGCATATATGACTTACGCTGCTAAATGCAGAACTGATTCCTTAACATTGTCTCCACTTGAAGCGCTGCATTCATAGAAAACTAAACTGGTATCCTGAAAAATAAAAAGATGTTCACTTAGGATTTATGGATTTTATAGATTGGGGTCCCCCACTCCCCACCCCCAACCCTCTCTATTTGCCAGGTTAAAGAGCAGCTCCAATGTAATAATCCCATTTAATACTCTATACACTGCAAAATAATATACTGTACACTACTGCCACTGAAGTTTGCATTAGTATAAAGTTTATATATATTTTTAACTGTTCTAACATAATAAATCGTAATAAATTTGGACATTTGCATTGTGTTTTCCCTATTAATATAACGAGATTTTTTTCCCCATTTCTCGATAGAAGATGAGGTACGAATGACTTCATGAGTGTTACAAACATTTGTCATAAGAAGCTGTATAAATACATAACATTACTATCCTGTACTGATCCTGCATTACAGCCTGTGTTAGAGCTGCATTCACAATTCTGCAGGCTTCAGAGCTGAAATCTCCCAGCATTCCCTGCTTAAGTCTCTGAAGAGAACTTGCTTTGATAAGTTGCATTCTGTGAAGTGTGGCTGGTCGTACATTTTAGATAGATGTTCAGCCGAAAGCTAATCCTCCCAACTCCCCCAAACACATGCACGATCGACCGAGCCTGCATATATTCTCAGGGAAAAAGCCGCTGTCAGAATTGTCTAGCAGCGGCTTATCTGATAACAAACAAAAGGATCGGGCATGTTGAAATTCAACACGTCCAACCCTTCTCTTCCCCGACATCTGCTGTCAGGGGAGAGAGAGTACACTGCCATACATATTGGATGTTTAGCCTGTCCCCCTGAAGAAAAAAAACTGTCCACCTGCATTATAGAAGCTCAGCTAAGCCGATAGAGGTGTCTATTGTCAAGCTTGATGGCTGTTTCCAAAAACAACCAGCAGAATAGTGAATGCAGCTCTGAAGTATAATACAGGTTGAAACTCAGGGTCAGTACAGGATAAGTAATGTAATGTATGTACACAGTGACTTCACCAGCAGAATAGTGAATGCAGCTCTGAAGTATAATACAGGTTGAAACTCAGGGTCAGCATAGGATAAGTAATGTATGTACACAGTGACTTCACCAGCAGAATAGTGAATGCAGCTCTGGAGTATAATACAGGATGTAACTCAGGATCAGTACAGGATAACTAATGTAATGTATGTATACAGTGACTCCACCAGCAGAATAGTGAGTGCAGCTCTGGAGTATAATACAGGATGTAACTCAGGACCAGTACAGGATAAGTAATGTCATGTATGTACACAGTGATTCCACCAGCAGAATAGTGAGTGCAGCTCTGGAGTATAATACAGGATGTAACTCAGGATCAGTACAGGATAAGTAATGTAATGTATGTACACAGTGACTCCACCAGCAGAATAGTGAGTGCAGCTCTGGAGTATAATACAGCATGTAACTCAGGACCAGTACAGGATAAGTAATGTCATGTATGTACACAGTGACTCCCCCAGCAGAATAGTGAGTACAGCTCTGGAGTATAATACAGGATGTAACTCACCAACAGTACAAGATAAGTAATTGAATGCATATACAAAGTCATTCAACTTTTGAGTCTATGTTGTGATATCAGTGAGTCTGTCTTCTCTAACTCTCGGCTCTGGCTTTAATTGTTATTTCCCCAGCAGTGGTCGTTGAGCTGCAAATTTAGTATTACATGGAACACATCCAGATGGGAGTGGGACTCCTCTCTACGACATCACATGGAGCAACCCCTTTATGGTCAACAAACTGAACTGGTCAATTAATGGAAGATTCTGTATGTGTGAGCCGAGCCTAAGCTGCGTCTTTCTGACAACAGATATGAATAAGACCCTGAGGGATGATGGAAATGTAGTAGTATAATTCTTTACCTTAGCTAGATGTTCCCCCAGCCCACAAGGCACCTCTCTTTCCTTTTCAATGTCGGTTTTATTTCCCAGCATTAATATGGGGATGTTCTCACCAGCTCCTTCCTGTAGAGAGAAAACAAGATTCCAGAATCGTATACAGTTTGTATGTTTTATTTATATATGGGATAATGTCCCCTATATTAGGTGAGCTCCGTGACCTTATAAAACCACAAGGTCGCAGGCTGAGTACATTTATACAGGGCACAGCACTCTGAGGTGACTTCTCATATTCTTTAAAGGGTAACTAAACTTTTGAAAAAGTTTTGACATGTCGTAGTGACATGTCAGGAGTTTTGATAGGTGGGGGTCCAAGCACTGAGACCCCTACCGATCAGTAAAAACGAAGTGGCAGAAGCGCCCGGGTAAGTTCTGTGCCGCTTTGTTTCTGATCGGCTTTTTGCGGAACGGCGTACAGGCCCATAGACTTCCTATTCAGCCCGTACACCGCTCGCTCGGCTTTCCTGAGAAAAGCCGATTAGAAACTAAGCTGCACAACGCTCGCGCGAGCTCTTCTGCCACTTCATTATAATGATCACTGGGGGGTCTCAGGGCTCGGACCCCCACTCATCAAAACTTCTGACATGTGACTATGACATATCAAAGGTTTTTTAAAACGTTAGTTACTCCTTAAAATTAATAGTAGAGGGTACATTACTCCTTATAAGACACAACTCAGCTGCTGCAGAGCCTCTTTTTTAGGAGTAAAGAGGAGATTCCTATTCACCACTGATTGTTATGAAACATTCTCCTCCTTTTAAAAATGAAGCTCTGCAGCAACTGAGATGTGTACTATGATGTTCTGCAGCAGCTGAGGTGTGTATTGTGATGTTCTGCAGCAGCTGACATGTGTATTGTGATGTTCTGCAGCAGCTGAGATGTGTATTATGATGTTCTGCAGCAGCTGACATGTGTATTGTGATGTTCTGCAGCAGCTGAGATGTGTATTGTGATGTTCTGCAGCAGCTGAGATGTGTATTGTGATGTTCTGCAGCAGCTGACATGTGTATTGTGATGTTCTGCAGCAGCTGACATGTGTATT
The DNA here is from genome assembly GCF_050947455.1 of Rhinoderma darwinii. Taxonomy (NCBI): domain Eukaryota; kingdom Metazoa; phylum Chordata; class Amphibia; order Anura; family Rhinodermatidae; genus Rhinoderma; species Rhinoderma darwinii. The sequence continues at coordinate 17,308,239 of NC_134689.1, read as the reverse complement.
GTGATGTTCTGCAGCAGCTGAGATGTGTATTGTGATGTTCTGCAGCAGCTGAGATGTGTATTGTGATGTTCTGCAGCAGCTGAGAGGTGTATTATGATGTTCTGCAGCAGCTGAGATGTGTATTGTGATGTTCTGCAGCAGCTGAGATGTGTATTATGATGTTCTGGAGCAGCTGAGATGTGTATTATGATGTTCTGCAGCAGCTGAGAGGTGTATTATGATGTTCTGCAGCAGCTGAGATGTGTATTGTGATGTTCTGCAGCAGCTGAGATGTGTATTGTGATGTTCTGCAGCAGCTGAGATGTGTATTGTGATGTTCTGCAGCAGCTGAGATGTGTATTATGATGTTCTGGAGCAGCTGAGATGTGTATTATGATGTTCTGCAGCAGCTGAGATGTGTATTGTGATGTTCTGCATCAGCTGAGATGTGTATTATGATGTTCTGCAGCAGCTGAGATGTGTATTATGATGTTCTGCAGCAGCTGACGTGTATTGTGATGTTCTGCAACAGCTGAGATGTGTATTGTGATGTTCTGCAGCAGCTGAGATGCGTATTGTGGTGTTCTGCAGCAGCTGAGCTGTGTATTGTGATGTTCTGCATCAGCTGAGATGTGTATTGTGATGTTCTGCAGCAGCTGAGATGCGTATTGTGGTGTTCTGCAGCAGCTGAGCTGTGTATTGTGATGTTCTGCAGCAGCTGAGATATGTATTATGATGTTCTGCAGCAGCTGAGATGCATATTGTGGTGTTCTGCAGCAGCTGAGATGTGTATTGTGATGTTCTGCAGCAGCTGAGATGCGTATTGTGATGTTCTGCAGCAGCTCAAACACATTTTTTTTTTTTTTTAAAGAGAGAGAAAGCACGTCATGTCAGTCAATCATTAATTAACACAGGAGAAGGAACTTTCTGCAAAAGTGATCTGTGACAGACTGAATCTACAGGAAGAGATAAGCAGTGGCTGTAGCGCCGCTCATCTCTGTATAATCGTCAGGTTCTGACATCAGAATGTGAAGTTTATACAAATATTATTTACGGACAAGTCCATGGAAAATGAGCATTGCTGTGTATTATAGGAAAAACTACAACTGAGCAGATGGAAGACAGTGGCTAGGGCTGTACAGAGTAAATATACAGATGTAGTATCTGATGAAGTTGAGCCAAGTTTGTCATTTGGCGCCACTCATGTTGAAGAAGAGGCTGGACGCAGCTGCAGGCTTAAGGGAAGCCGACATGACCGTCCTGGTAGGGAAAGGGTTAATGTTACGAGGTCAGGGAAAGTTGAAGGAGCTGAAGGAGGGACGGGGAGGAGTTAAGGGGGGCGGGGGGGCCGTTACTGCGCTTCCCGCTGTTTCTCGGCATTGAGCCGGAAGCAGCGGGAGGAGTAACACACATTAAGCAAAGCTCCCCGTTGCCCGGTTTTTTAGTAATGGCAGAGGCCTTGATTTTAGAGCGGCTGCGCGCCGCTGCTGTGCACCACGGTCCCGGATGGCTGGAGGAGACCGTGGCTGCATTAACGCGGATCCCGGACGCCGTTTCGCCACGTCGGGCACGGCGTTCGGGGTCTGTTGTAAGGGACAGGCTCCCCTCCCCCGGCCCCCTCACGAGCATGGCTATGGCGGCGGGGGGGGAGTCGGCAACAACCGCTCCTGCGCTGGGCAGGCAGAGAGCGGTGGCAGGGGTGACGGCGATGCAGGCTGTGTCGACCCGTCCCTCTCGGCGGTCCCGACCTCCAGAGCGCCTTAGTCCGGAGGTAGTCCCGCGGACACGGCGTCGCAGAGGGAGCCCGATCCCGGACGCTGCAGGCCAGGCAGCTGGGAGGACCGCCCCTTCCCAGGCCCTGCGTCCTGGCAGGAATCCCAGGCCGCGACGGGGTCCGGCGGTAAGCAGGGAGTCGCAGGCCGGGCTCCCTGTCACCCCTCCCCCATCAGATGGAAGATGTCGAGAGCAAGGTACGGCCGCCCCGCATGGTGATGTTCCGGCCAGGGGGCAGGCTTCGTCAGGATCATCTAGACGGACGACTAGATCTGCAGCGACGTCGAGGCAACAGGTCCGGTCGGAAGTCTGGGTCCCGGCGGTCGGGCGGCAGGTTGCCGGCCCATCGGTCAGCGCGTCCTCATCCCCTTTCCGAAGATGTCGTTGGGAGGGACAGTCGTCGGCGAGAGAAGAACTGGAGGAAGGTGAACTGGACGTCTATCGTCGAGGTCAGGATGGTCCGGCTGACGGGAACACAGCGCCTGTGCAGCCCGGTGAGTGTATAACTCCATTATTGTCTTATCCAGCGATTTTTATGTCGGGTGTCGGCGGGGGGGCTGCTAGCATTGCATCGGGGGCCGGTAGTGGCGCGGGCGGACGCGACGGAGCGGGTTTGGCAGATTTAGTGGGTTGCTTACGGGAGCTGGTGGGGCGCCTGGATAGGGCCGCGGCGCCGGTAGTAACGGAAGTGTCTCCTGCGGTAGTTTGGGAAGGCCCCAGGGACGTGGGATCGTTACAGGCGCGTCCTGTGGTGGCGGTTAGAGAGGCGGTCGCGGTGTCGGTACAGACCGAGGCACAGAAGGACGGCGATCGAGTGCGTATGGACGATCGTGCTCGGGGGGAGGTGTATGTTTGTTTTGAGGGTCCGTTGGGGGCGCATTTAAAGCAGGAGGTGCGTGATCGGATCTGGAAAGATGAATACGTTGAAATTTTTTCTCTCTTGCCGCTGGCTAAATTCAATTTGGATAAGAGCAAGCGGGATGAGAGTAAAAAGGACGAGGAGGAACGGCGGCGGTATAGGCTTATCCCGCAGACGTTCGTTAATTGGTCGCAGGCGTTCGCCATATTGGCTAGTGTGATAGGGGAAAAGGCGCCGGAAAATTGTTCGGCGTTATTTTGTTATTTTGATGCTATTGGGGAGGCTCATAGGGCGTATGGGGGTCAGGCGTGGCTGCGATATGATGAGCAATTCCGTCAGCGGAAGGCGGTTCGGCCGGCGATTCGGTGGGACCAGAAGGATATTGCTCTCTGGTTACGGGTTACGGCTCCGGTTAGGCAGCCCTTTCCCGGGAGCGGTGGCCAGGGAGGCCAGACTAGTCAGAGTGGACCAAGCGGCGGGGGAAAGGCGGGGTTTTGCTGGCAATTCAATGAAGGCCAGTGCAAGTTTGGGGCCACGTGCAAGTTCAAGCACGTGTGCTCCGAGTGTAATGGTGCATCACACGGGGCGGCAAAATGTCTGCGGAAAAAGAGGTCCGGGAACCAGCACGGGGCTGGTCAAGGGGGTGTCGCCGGTGAGGGTGGAAAGGATGGCCCCTTATCTAAATGAGTATCCGGATAGGGCGGCAGCTAAGTTGCTTTATGAAGGGTTTAGTGTTGGTTTTGTTATTCCTCCGCCTCCTTATGAGGTTCCGATTACGCGGAGAAATTTAAAATCGGCTTACTTGCATGCGGAAGTCGTGTCGGAAAAGTTGTTAAAAGAAGTTTCGTTGGGGCGCATGTCGGGGCCATTTGTGGAGTCGCCGGTAAAAGATTTAGTTGTGTCCCCTTTGGGTATTGTCCCTAAACGCGAGCCCGGAAAGTTTCGTTTGATTCAACATTTATCGTATCCCAAAGGTTCGTCGGTAAATGACGGGATTGATCACGAGTTGTGTTCCGTAGTTTATACCTCATTCGATAAGGCGGTGGGGTTAGTGCGGGCTGCGGGTCCGGGGGCGCTGCTAGCAAAAACCGACATCGAGGCGGCGTTCAGGTTGTTGCCGGTCCATCCAGAAAGCCAACGGCTGTTGGGTTGTTTTTGGAATGGGGCCTTTTACGTGGATCGGTGCCTTCCGATGGGGTGTTCTCTTTCTTGTGCATACTTCGAGGCGTTTAGTAGCTTCGTGGAGTGGGTAACGAGGGGAGTATCCGGGGTCGATTCGTTGATCCATTACTTAGATGATTTTTTGTGCGTTGGCCCGGGGGGTTCGCCGGTTTGCGGTAACTTGCTTCATGCCCTGCAGAAGGTGGCGAGGGATTTTGGGATCCCTTTGGCGCCGGAAAAAACGGAGGGCCCGGTAGCGACGATTTCTTTCTTGGGAATCGAAATTGACTCGGTGGCAATGGAGTGTCGGCTCCCGGCGGATAAGTTGGGTGCTTTGAGGCTGGAGGTGCGACGGGCTTGTAGAAGGAAGAAAATGTCGCTGAGGGAGCTTCAGTCGCTGCTGGGGAAGTTGAATTTCGCCTGCCGGATTATGCCGATGGGGAGGGTGTTTGGTAGAAGGTTGGCGGCGGCAACGGCGGGAGTGCGGGCGCCGCATCATTTTGTGAGGCTCAAGGAGGAGCACCGAGCTGATCTTCAGGTTTGGGATGACTTCTTGGGCCAGTACAATGGTCGCTCGCTATGGATGGCCCCAGCGCAGGATACGAGTGATCTGAATATTTTCACGGATGCGGCTGGGGCGGGTGGCTTTGGAGCTTACGGGGGAGGTCCGTGGTGCGCAGGTCAATGGCCGGCTAGCTGGGTGTCCAGTGGATTGACGCGGAATCTGGCCCTGCTCGAGCTGTTTCCCATCGTGGTGGCGGCTACCATTTGGGGGGACAGGCTCAGGGATAAGAAGGTCCGTTTTTACTGCGACAACATGGGGGTGGTGCTTGCCATTAATAACATCACGGCGTCCTCTCCTCCGGTAGTTCAATTGTTGCGACATTTAGTGTTGGTGTGTTTGTCGCTGAACGCGTGGGTGGTGGCGGTGCATGTCCCGGGTGTACGGAATTGTGTTGCTGATGCTCTTTCTCGCTCGCAGTGGGACCGGTTTCGGGAATTGGCCCCGGGAGCGGAACGTCTCGGTTTGGCGTGTCCGGATCATCTATGGGATCTGGTATCGGTCCCGTAGAGCAGCTGTTACAAAGGTCTTTGGCGCGCACGACGTGGAGGGCTTATGCTGCTTGTTGGAGGCAGTGGGAGGAGTGGGTAAGAGAGTTGGGTGATGTCAATACGGATAGAGACAGGTTGGTGGCACTTTTGTATTGGTTAGGGGATGCCTGGGAGGGGGGGTTTTCAGTAGCGAAGGTGAACCGGTTTATATCCGCGGTGGCGTTTGGGCTTAAGTTGCGGGGCTTGCGGGATGTATCGAAGGAATTTCTGGTATCGCAGGCTTTGAAGGGGTTGCGCAGAGGTAGGGTGGAGGCGGATAGTAGAAGGCCGGTGTCGTTTGCTTTGCTGGGCTTGTTGGGCGGTTCATTGGCATCGGTATGTCGTTCTTCAGATGAAATGGATTTGTTTCGGTTGGCTTTCTCGTTGGCGTTCTTCGGAGCATTTAGAGTAGGTGAGTTGGTGTCGCCAAGTACTAAACAGGCAGGGGGGCTGAGATCTGGGGAGGTGAGCCTTTTTGCAGATCGGTTGGAGGTATGGTTGCGTAGATCAAAAACTGACCAATTAGGGAAGGGAAAACTGATAGTTTTGTTCGCTCTCCCGGGGTCGGTCATGTGCCCAGTAGAGTGCATGCGGGGTTTTACAAAAAACAGGGGGTCTCCAGATTTGCCTTTGTTACGTCATGTGGACGGGTCGTTCTTGTCCAGGTTTCAGTTTGGAGCTGTTTTTAAAAAATGTTTGACGGCGGTTGGGGTTGCAGCAGGCTCATATTCATCTCATTCCTTCCGGATTGGCGCAGCAACGGAAGCAGGGCGCTGGGGGTTGGATGATGAGGGGGTGAGGCGTATTGGTCGTTGGGAGTCTAAAAGGTTTAAGTCCTATGTCCGCCCCCATATGTTGTAATTTTGTTGTTTATGCTTGCAAATGTTATATGGTGGTGCCTAACTGTGTTTTCCGTTTCAGATTCGCCTCCTTGTCTGGTGTGGTTGATGGGTCATTCGTACGTGCACTGGGGGGCTTTGAGGGCGGACGTCCGCCCGGATGGTCGCCAGTTGCGCATTCCGCGACAGGATGCGGTTGTGCATTGGCTGGGGTTTAGAGGTATGTCGTGGAACAGGGTGTTGGCGGAATTCCAGACATATGTGCGGCTTGATAGGGTTCCGGAGGTTTTAGTGTTGCACGTGGGTGGGAATGACTTAGGAGTCCGCCCTTTTCGTGAGTTGGTGCGGGATATCAAACATGATTTGTTGTGTTTGTGGGTATCTTATCCCAAGTTGGTGGTAGTGTGGTCGGACATAGTCCCAAGGAAGCATTGGCGGTTAGCTAGATCGGTGGAGAGAGTCAATAAGGCTCGGATAAAAGTTAACCGGGCGGTGTCCCGTTTTGTGGCAAAGAACGGGGGCATTTGCGTGAGGCATAGGGATTTGGAGTCAGGATTGGGGAATTTCTGGAGGAGTGACGGGGTTCATCTGACCGAGGTTGGCATTGATATTTGGAGCTTGGCTATAGCAGAAGGCATAGAAAGGGCGGTGGTGGTGTGGAGGAACTCACAGGCTTAAGGTGGTCAAGGCCTGTTTCGCGGTGGCGGGGGGAGTCCTTGAGGCCAGTCAGTACAAAATGGTGGGGGGGTCGCATCGGGGGTATGCGTCCCCCAAAAAAGGTACATGGTTGAAGACTTCATCGGGTGTTATCCCTTTGAAGTGGTCTTCTGGTAGAAGGTATGTCACTTGAAGGCTTCATCGGGTGTTATCCCTTTGAAGTGGACTTCTAGTGGTCGGTATATCACTTGAGGGCTTCATCGGGTGTTATCCCCTTGAAGTGGACTTCTAGTGGTTGGAGCCATCTGCAGAGGTGAACGGTGCTTCCGAGCTGGTTTACGGCTGGAGGTAATTAGTGGTTTGCAGATGGCTAATTCGGTGTGTTCTTGAAAGGAACATCTGAAGGGGCTTCAAGGACTTCCTCTGCTCGGGTTAATGTTAACGTTTAATTGTTATTTATGATTCTGACCCATGTTGGGTCATGTGAATTATTAGGAGGAATTCTCTGGTGGATTCCTAACTAGTTATCCGAATGTTTCGGATTTAAATTGTTTTTATAAAACTGTGAAATTAATAAACGGCTGCTGTGGCCATTTCACATCCAACCTCGGTGTCATGTGTCGTTACTAAATGGGGGTGGGGGATAGTATGGTTTAAGGTTAACACACGACTCTACCTAGGCAGGTCAAGAAGAGGCTGGACGCAGCTGCAGGCTTAAGGGAAGCCGACATGACCGTCCTGGTAGGGAAAGGGTTAATGTTACGAGGTCAGGGAAAGTTGAAGGAGCTGAAGGAGGGACGGGGAGGAGTTAAGGGGGGCGGGGGGGCCGTTACTGCGCTTCCCGCTGTTTCTCGGCATTGAGCCGGAAGCAGCGGGAGGAGTAACACACATTAAGCAAAGCTCCCACCCTCCCACCCTTGTTTTGTTACTCCTTAGGTCTTATGTACGTCTGTCTATGAGCGTTTTGTTTTATTTTGTGTGCTTATTTAACATGTTTTTCTTTTTTCCGGAGTAGGTTCTGTTGTCATGGCAGCTGGCGGGGGGAGTCCTTGAGGCCAGTCAGTACAAAATGGTGGGGGGGTCGCATCGGGGGTATGCGTCCCCCAAAAAAGGTACATGGTTGAAGACTTCATCGGGTGTTATCCCTTTGAAGTGGTCTTCTGGTAGAAGGTATGTCACTTGAAGGCTTCATCGGGTGTTATCCCTTTGAAGTGGACTTCTAGTGGTCGGTATATCACTTGAGGGCTTCATCGGGTGTTATCCCCTTGAAGTGGACTTCTAGTGGTTGGAGCCATCTGCAGAGGTGAACGGTGCTTCCGAGCTGGTTTACGGCTGGAGGTAATTAGTGGTTTGCAGATGGCTAATTCGGTGTGTTCTTGAAAGGAACATCTGAAGGGGCTTCAAGGACTTCCTCTGCTCGGGTTAATGTTAACGTTTAATTGTTATTTATGATTCTGACCCATGTTGGGTCATGTGAATTATTAGGAGGAATTCTCTGGTGGATTCCTAACTAGTTATCCGAATGTTTCGGATTTAAATTGTTTTTATAAAACTGTGAAATTAATAAACGGCTGCTGTGGCCATTTCACATCCAACCTCGGTGTCATGTGTCGTTACTAAATGGGGGTGGGGGATAGTATGGTTTAAGGTTAACACACGAAACTACCTAGGCAGGTCATGCCACAATATCATCTTTTGGACATAGTTAAACCAACAGCTTTATCTTAACTCCGTTATCATGATACACAAAGCAGGCAGCCCCAAAAAGTTATAAAGGAAAACTCCAGTAAAATCTAAAATGAAAAAATATTAGCATTTAATACTCTGCACCTCAGCGCAGAGATTCATGGAGCGATATCATTATTCAAAGGATCCAGTGATCAGCAAGGAATTAACTAATTCAACTCTGCAACATCAGATACAGTGCCTATAATAATCTTCATTGATTTGTATTTCTATCTATCTATCTATCTATCTATCTATCTATCTATCTATCTATCTATCTATCTATCTATCTATCTATCTATCTATCTCATATCTATCTATCTATACCATATCTATCTATCTATCTATCTATCTATCTATCTATCTATCTATCTATCTATCTATCTATCTATCTATCTATCGTATCTATCTCGATTTATCTATCTCATATCGAAGGGATCCAGGCTCGGGATTAGTCGGGAATTAAGAAATTTCAATCTGAAAGATCAGATATGTCGCCTATAATCTCCTGCTTTCTATTTATTTGATTGTCCTTCTGTTTGTCTCAGTCCTAGCTCGGTGGCTCGGTGGTTTACACTGTTGTCTTGCAGAAACTTGGGTTTGAACCTGACCAAGGACGACATCTACACAGATTTCATCCCACATACTGTTAGGTAAATTGGTCCCCTATGAAATTGGCCGTAGTGGACGTGTGTCTGAGATCAGGAAATTAGATTGTGAGCCCCATTATAGACAGTGAATGGTGGTAACCTATGTACGCGCTGCAAACTATATCCGAATTTACAGTAATTATTAGGAATACAGAATATTATGTTTTACAGTTAGCCCACATCTTACCTCCACGCTGGTGAGCCATTGTCGCACTGCAGTAAATGTGTCTTTAGAAGTGATGTCGTACATTACAATGACACCGTCAGCTTTCCTGAAGAATTGTTTGGTGATACTGCGATACCTGTCAGGAAAGGCAATAAAATACACTGAGAAAATGTTTGACCTTGTAGGTTGCAGTTGGTTGTATGATATGATCATGGAGATAATGGAATGTTACAGTTGCAGTGGATACATGGAAGAACACGTTATACAATCAGGTTGCTTGAGGGAGCTCGGGAGCTTACTACATACAGTTTAATGTATGAACAGTATGAATAGTATGCAGTAAGCCCCTTGGCTCCCCCTAGTGGTGGCTGCAGGTAGCCAGAATGTTCTGTTTTATGTACACCTTTGACATTTTTTTTTTTGTTGTTGTTTTTTTTAATTGTCTTTCAGTGTGATTGGTGCAACTTCCTAAATACATTATATTAAAAATATTTTTTAATTTTGAGATACAGCTGCTTCAATCCGTTAGGTCCGTGAGACTGACGGATTCAGTGTCAGAGGGTCAGACACACAGGATCGAGCTGTTTACGATTACATCTAAGTTCAATAACAGGTGGATCCTGTGTGTCAGAGATACACAGGACCTGCTGACACTAAGCCCGTCAGTCCCGCTGTCCTGACAGATGCAGGTTTCAGCGCTAGATACAGCACAAAAAGTAAAAATAATTTTTAATAAAATGTAATTAGAAAGTTGCACCAATCACACTCATACACATTTTTATTTTAAAAAAAAATAAAAAAAAATACATTTTCAAAGGTGTACACAGCCTTTAGGGTGAATGAAAATAAAAAACATCACACTGAAGTAACATAGTATTATATTGAAATAAAGACCTTTCTTGCCCAGCTGTGTCCCAGAGTTGCAGCGCCACCTGGCAGTTCTCCACCATTACTGTCTTTACACTGTAATCAATACCTGGATGACCAGAGGGAGAAGGGGAAGCCCGATATGTTATAGCAAGCAGACTAAAATTTCAGTTTAAAGCACCTGAACACTGAAGTTTTCCTGACTTTTTTCAGTTTTTAGGGATTCTCCAGAAATAACAATAAGGTTCTGCTTTTTTTTTTTTTCAGATACATCAAATCATAAGGACCTGAATCTCAGGGATATTTCCATGAATCCCATCACACAAAGCGATTACATATCGCTAGGATATGATGTCACTTTGCGATCGGTGGGGATCTGACTGCCAGGCCCCACCCATCCTGAGATTGAAGAACCCGTAGCACTGCTTTAATCCAGTTCTGCGGAGACTTTATTCTCAGGAGTCCTTGCAGTCAGTCCCTATCGATCGCAAAGTGATGGCATATCCTAGTGATATGCCATTTCTTTGTGTGATGGAAATAACCCTTTATATTGTAAAAATTCTTATAACATATTCCTCATTCAATATGGATACATTTATAATTGAGAATATACCCCCTTTAAGGTGGTCCATTCTGCCCATTTTAGGACTCCCAGCCCAAAAGGTGTCCAATTATTCTCTTTTGTATCAGAAGAGGCAAGGAAATCATGTGTTGAACAATATCCTTGTACTTCTGATCATGGGGTCCCCACAGGACTGGATTATAAGGACGGCACATGGAGCCCCCACCACCACCACCCTCCTCGCCCAGGCCGGTTCTTCCAATCCACTGGTAAAAATCACAAATGATCGGAAAAGCAGTTGTCTGTGGGGTGCAAGGGAACTTTTCGACCCCCACCCTGGACCATCATCACTCAATATCTCCTTCTACATTGCTTTTGTATAGTTTACTTTAGTCACTGAAAACCAAAAACAGTAGCGAATAATAACAATATAATATACAGTAAAATAAAAATGAAAAAATAATTTCTCCAGATACGGCGCCAGTTTATATTCTCGCTGTAGACTCCGGTATATTGTCAGTTTCTGGGATGTCTTTATGTCGTTCCTCCAGTCACTGATATACTCCTCTTGGCTCTCGTTTATTGTCTTCTTGATTTCGGCTTTTGTGAGGCTGCGCTGAGTGACATTTTCTTCAGGCCGGGTCAGGGTGAGATGTTCTGGGGGGCCCGGTTTACCTGGGACCCCTTGGTGTAGCAAGGCTTTATGGTGATAGGAACTTTGCCTGCTATCTATCTATCTATCTATCTATCTATCTACCTATTTATCTATCTATCTATCTATCTATCTATCTATCTATCTATCTATCTATCTATCTATCTATCTCATATCTATCTATCTATCTATCTATCTATCTATCTATCTATCTATCTATCTATCTATCTATCTATCTATCTATCTATCTATCTATCTCATATCTATCTATCTATCTATCTCATACCTATCTATCTATCTATCTATCTATCTATCTATCTATCTATCTATCTATCTATCTATCTATCTCATATCTATCTATCTATCTATCTATCTATCTATCTATCTATCTATCTATCTATCTATCTATCTATCTATCTATCTATCTATCTATCTATCTCATATCTATCTATCTATCTCATACCTATCTATCTATCTATCTATCTATCTATCTATCTATCTATCTATCTATCTGTCTGTCTATCTATCTATCTATCTCATATCTATCTATCTATCTATCTATCTATCTATCTATCTATCTATCTATCTATCTATCTATCTATCTATCTATCTATCTATCTCATACCTATCTATCTGTCTATCTATCTATCTATCTATCTATCTATCTATCTATCTATCTATCTCATATCTATCTATCTATCTATCTATCTATCTATCTATCTATCTATCTATCTATCTCATATCTATCTATCTATCTATCTATCTATCTATCTATCTATCTATCTATCTATCTATCTATCTCATATCTATCTATCTATCTATCTATCTATCTATCTATCTATCTATCTATCTATCTATCTATCTATCTATCTATCTATCTATCTCATATCTATCTATCTATCTATCTCATACCTATCTATCTATCTATCTATCTATCTATCTATCTATCTATCTATCTATCTATCTATCTATCTATCTATCTATCTATCTATCTCATATCTATCTATCTATCTATCTATCTATCTATCTATCTATCTATCTATCTATCTATCTATCTATCTATCTATCTATCTATCTCATATCTATCTATCTATCTATCTATCTATCTCATATCTATCTATCTATCTCATACCTATCTATCTATCTATCTATCTATCTATCTATCTATCTATCTATCTATCTATCTATCTATCTATCTGTCTGTCTATCTATCTATCTATCTCATATCTATCTATCTATCTATCTATCTATCTATCTATCTATCTATCTATCTATCTATCTATCTATCTATCTATCTCATACCTATCTATCTATCTATCTATCTATCTATCTATCTATCTATCTATCTATCTATCTATCTATCTATCTATCTATCTATCTATCTATCTATCTCATATCTATCTATCTATCTATCTATCTATCTCATATCTATCTATCTATCTCATACCTATCTATCTATCTATCTATCTATCTATCTATCTATCTATCTATCTATCTATCTATCTATCTATCTATCTATCTATCTATCTATCTGTCTGTCTATCTATCTATCTATCTCATATCTATCTATCTATCTATCTATCTATCTATCTATCTATCTATCTATCTATCTATCTATCTATCTATCTATCTATCTATCTATCTATCTATCTATCTCATACCTATCTATCTATCTATCTATCTATCTATCTATCTATCTATCTATCTATCTATCTATCTATCTATCTATCTATCTATCTATCTATCTATCTATCCCTTTAAGGTGGTCCATTCTGCCCATTTTAGGACTCCCAGCTCAAAAGGTGTCCAATTATTCTCTTTTGTATCAGAAGAGGCAAGGAAATTATGTGTTGAACAATATCCTTGTACTTGTGATCATGGGGTCTCCACAGGACTGAATTATATAGTTTTGTATAGTTTACTTTAGTCACTGAAAACCAAAAACAGTAGCGAATAATAACAATATAATATACAGTAAAATAAAAATGAAAAAAATAATTTTGGCGTTAAATATTTACTTACCATCTCAACCTGTACAACCTATTTTTGTTCTCTTCTATCTGTCAGGCCCATCATCTATAAATGTTCCCTTCTCGACTATCTGGCTGAAGTAAAATATTCCTGAGAACAATGTGGATCTCAATCTGTTATATTATCCGCTTCTTCCCTACGCTAGAAGGAAATCACTGAGATGTGGCCGGGGAACAGGTTGAAGCTTCACCTTAGACCCGCAGTATTTGGCAGGCAAAAAGCTGGGATATAGACCGTTAATTTATGGTGGCGTTTCCGTGTAGAAGGAGACGGAGCTCTATGATAAGATATGCATGGCTGGACACTTCGTTTTTGCCACCTGTAATATCACATATCGCGGCCTCGCTCGCTGCATTGGTAGAACCCAAGGGGGTTATTCGACTTCATGAAGAAGAAGGATCATAGAAGAGACTTGAAAAGGTAATGGAGCCTGGAAGGAGAAGTGTTCAAGCAGGGGACATACTTCCTAAAAAATGTACAAAGGACGTGCAAAAGATTGGGTTCATCCAACTACATTTTATTATGGAAGGTGATAAGACTTTTAAGAGATTCCCGGCTAGACATCTGGTCCTAAATATACTAACGTGTTATAATTAGTCATAATCATTTATCCCTATTATTAGAAAACATATTGTGGGTCATTATAATGCATAAGGACCAGGACGTTGTGTAATGTAGTGTCCCTTTTTTGGATTGACAGTCCCCACTTTTGACTCAAATCCCTTTGTCGCTCTTTTTGCCCATTAAATGTTCCTCTTTTTGGACAGATAAATACATTTGCATGAATAAATCTACTATATTGCTCCAGAAAGGGTCCATCTGCTTCCTCACCGCATGTTCGACCACAACTTGTATATTATTTAATGATTTGATGCAATTTATATCTTATATTCAGATGGTTTTGTGGTAATTTCTAAATAAAACACTATTCAAGTATATAGATTTGCTCGATCTTTCACACAATGAACCATAAGACTATGTTCACACAGGGTGGATATGCTTCGTAAAAGCACACAGCGTATCCGATCTGTGCGCCTCAGGATATTCCGGCTGAAAAACCGCACCAAATTGTGGTGCAGTTTCTCACCCGGAATGTCCACTGCAGAGAACTGCACGTAAAATAAAAATAAAATGGCATACTTACATAGCCATGGCGACGCGTCCCTCTTCTGTCCTGCAGCCCGGCTTCCTGCCATGATGTTTCATCCCATGTGACTGCTGCAGTCTGTGATTGGCTGCAGCAATAACATGGGATGAAACGTCATCCCAGGAGGCCGGCCCGGATGATAAAACACAGAATTCTGGATAAGTATAACATCTTTTTTTTTTTGCGGCGGAATCGCTGTTTTTCCGCCGTGAAAAATCCAAGGTCTGCTATTTGTTGAGGGTTTTACCTCCCACTGAATTCAATGGGGAAAACCCACAAAAATAAGCAGCAATTGCGGATTAAAAAAACGCACCGCAGGTCAATTTCTGAGCGTTTTTTCCGCATCAAATTGCGCAGCATCTGCATATAGCCTAAATGTTCCAATTAGACCATCCAAAAAGTTGGACGTTCTGGCGTTGGGCCATATTGGCTGTTACATTTCAGCTGATGTTGATGGGCAAACAAAAATGAAGCAAATTATGTCAGAACTCCCATTATCCTTGGCAATAAAGAGTAGCCCCCCGCTCTATGTATCCATGTATATACGTGGATACAACCAGCCTTGCCAATCAATTCTCTTTCTACATCTTCTACTCTGTATTTTTGTCTCCTTTCCCAGATTATACTATGACCAAGAACCATCTTGCTACTTTCTATCCTGTTTCACGTGTGGTCCAATTTGCTGCACGGAATCACTACTAAAGACCACGGCTAATGTGTCTGCTACATGTCGGGACAGCGAGGTTTCTAATACAGGAATTCATTCAGATGATTGAGACAAAGGTAATGAGAACACGCAGAAAGACGCGCTATTACGTCCGGGTGCGGGGGGTGATGTTCGGAGCGTGCCCACGTGCTGAGCGCACTCCATATGCTGCGGGCCACTGTCGGCAGTATTTTACAGCTGACATCCGGGACGAACAGCCAGGAGCAGCGATCACTCTGTTCCTGGCTGTTTAACCCCTCAAATGCTGTGGTCAATCATGACCACCGCATCTGAGGCATTGAAAAGAGGGGGCGGTGCCCTCCGACAGCTCATCGCAACGAGATCAAGGAGGTAACGATGGTTGTCATGGCAGCCCTGGAGCCTATTGAAGGCCCCCGGGGGGGCTGCCTCCACTCTGCCTCTGTGGCAGGGCTTAGCAGAAGTCTGTAAAAATCATAATATATTGTTCCAGTGATCTAACGATCACTGGTTTGAGTCCCCTAGGGTGGCTAATAAAGTGTGTCGCACAAAAGTGAAAAAAAGTATTTAGTAGTGAAAATATATATATATATATTAAAAGTTCAATAGCTATTTTTTGGTCAACTTAGCTCTAAAAAAAATGTAATAAAAAGTGATCGAAAAGTTCTACGTACCAAAAAATTGTACCAATAAAAACTACAGCTCATCCTGGAAAAAATAAGCCCTCACACCGCTCTATTGACGGAAAAATAAAAAAGTTATGGCTCTTGGAATGAGGGGAATGAAAAACGAAAATCAAAAATCAAAAAATGGTTTAGCCCTGAAGGATTTAAAGGTGTTAAAGCGCCACTCTAGTCCATGGGCTGTGTCTGGTATTGCAGTTCAAGTGAATGAGGTTGAAATGCAATACCATATGCAGCCCATAAACAAGAGTACCACTGCTTCTGATATCTAAATATGCTAAAGTTTTCTAAAGTAACTTATTTTTCGCAAAGTAAACTCCATCTATAAGGGCTTATTCAGACGAACGTTATACACGTCCGTGCAACGCGCGTCACACGGACCTATATTAGTCTATGGGGCCGTGCAGACATGTGCGTGATTTTTACTCAGCGTGAGTCCGCTGAAAAAAAGTCACGACATATCCGTTCTTTGGCCGTTTTTCGCGCATCACGCACCCATTGAAGTCAATGGGTGCGTGAAAACCACGCATGTCACACGGAAGCACTTCCATGCGAACAGCGTGATTCGTGCAACAGCAGTGAAAAGGATGAATGAAAACAGAAAAGCATCACGTGCTTTTCTGTTTACAAACATCCAAACGGAGTGTCATAATGATGGCGGCTGCGCGAAAATCACGCAGCCGCGCATCATATGCTGAGGCCACACGGAGCTGTCAAGTGCCTTTTACGCGTGCAAAACGCACACGCTCGTGTGAATCCGGCCTTAACCTGTCTTTTGGAATCCAGGAGCAATGATTATACTGAAGATGCTCGGAAATCGCTGTACGTGTTCCGCTCCCCTGCTGGCGTCTCTTGACTATCATATTAAAACAGTGTTTATTGTGCACTGTGGATCCGTTTTGTATCGTTTCACGGTACGTTTTAATATAAATGATGCTGATGTGATGCAAAACATGATCCACAGCACAGTGTGATTGTGCAGTGAAAGAAGCTGGGCTGGAACAATGAGAAGTGTATGAGGCTGATTGGTCACTGATTGGTCACTGATTGGTCAGCCTCATACACTTTTTTACAACACCCACTTGGTCAAAAGTAAAAACACGCCCAGTTGGTCTTTAAGAAACTCATTAGCATAAATCTAAAATTGCTCATAACTTGCTCAAAAATGATCGTTTTTCAAAATAAAAACCACTGCTGTTATCTACATTACAGCGCCAATCACATTATGTAGGAGATAGGGCACTTATAATCTGGTGACAGAGCCTCTTTAAAGAAAAAGTCTGGTGACGTTTTTCTACTCTTTATTATAATCCACATGTACCAGAATAGGGTTGCATTGTACTAGGGGGAGCAGTATAAAATATAGGCACATATAGTACTGCCTTCCTGTCTCTGACCTGTAATATATGTAGATAAATAAAGTACAGTATCTTCCTGTCAATAATGAAGGCACAGATAGTACTACCTCCCTGTTTCTAGCTGTAAATTATATAAGTACATATAGCACTGTATTTTCCTTTAAATTATGTAGGCACATATAGTACTACCTGCATGTCTCTCACAGTAAATTATGTAAGTACAGATAATACTGTCTATTAATATAAATTATGTAGGCACAGATAGTACTACCTCCCTGCTTCTCCCGGCAAATGAGGTAAGTACTGATAGTACTGTTTATTAATGTAAATGATGTAGGCAGATAGTACTACCACCCTGTGCCTCCCTGTAAATTATAAACAATAATGTATTACTGTCTCTTCCTTTAAATGATGTAGGCACAGATAGTACTACTTCCCTGTGTCGCCCAGTAAATTATGTAAGAACAGATAGTACGGTCTCTTTCTGTAAATGACGTATGCACAGACAGGGTCGCCATCAGGGCAATATGGCTGGCACTCCCATCAGGGGCCCAGCCAGAAAAATAAAAAAAGGGGCCCGCCGCTGCCCATGTAAAATTATTTTAAAACTTATAAGCAGGGCCCCAGCGGTTGTTAGTTTGGAGGAATGAATGGGCCCCATTATATTGCAGAGCCCGTACATTTTTCAAAAGTAACTACTGCTGGTGCCCGGCTTCACAAGATCCTGCCGCTGGCCAGCATCAGTAGCATGAGACACCCAAAAGTAAAGAGGCGCCCAGCCGGATGTGAAGAGACAAGAGGACCTGGGAGCGGTAAGAACATGGGTGTCTGGTTTGGCGTCTATATCTTTTGTGAGGGTCTGGTCCATTTCCGTAAATTATGGATGCACAGACAGTACTACTTCCCTATCTCTACCTGTAAATCAGGTATAGATGGTACTGCCTGCCTTTCTTTACCCGTAAATGATGTAGATACAGATAGTACTGCTTCCCTGTCTTTTTCTCTAAATGATGTAGGAACCGATAGTACTGTGCACCTGTCTCTCCCCGTAAATGATGTATGCACAGATAATACTGCCTGACTGTCTCTCCACGTAAACGATCTAGATACAGATAGTACTGCCTCTCTCTCCTTTTCTGTAAATGATCTAGGCACAAATAGTACTGCCCCGTGTCTCTGCCCATAAATGATGTAGGCACAGATAGTGCTGCCTCCCTGTCTCTCCGCTATAAATGATATAGACACAGAAGGTACAGCCTTCTTGTCTCCCATTGTAAATGATGTAGACACAGATAGCACTACCTTAGTCTCTGCCTATATTGATGTAGTCACAGTTATTACTACCTTTCTGTCTCTACCTGCAATTTATGTAGGTACAGATAGAACTGCCTGCCTGTCCATTTCTGTAAACGATGTAGGCACATATAGTACTGCCTCCCTGTATCTCCGTAAATGATGTAGGCACAGATAGTACTGCCTTTCTGTCTCTCCACGTAAATGATGTAGATACAGATAGTACTGCTTTCCTGTCCTTTTCTGTAAACGATCTAGGCACAAATATTACTGCCTCCCTGACTCTGCCCATAAATGATGTAGGCACAGATAGTACTGCCTCCCTGTCTCTCTGCATAAATGATTTAGGCACAGATGGTACAGCCTTCCTGTCTCCCATTGTAAATGATATAGACACAGATAGTACTACCTTAGTCTCTGCCTATATTGATGTAGTCACAGTTATTACTACCTTTCCATCTCTACCGGCAATTAATGTAGGTACAGACAGAACTGCCTGCCTGTCTATTCCTGTAAATGATGTAGGCACAGATATTACTGCCTCCCTGTGTCTCTCCATAAATGATATAAGCACAAATAGTACTACCTTAGTCTCTGCCTATATTGATGTAGTCACAGTTATTACTACCTTTCTGTCTCTACCTGCAATTGATGTAAGTACAGTTAGAACTGCCTGCCTGTTCATTTCAGTAAACGATGTAGGCACAGATAGTACTCCCTCCCTGTCTCTCCGTAAATTATGTAGGCTCAGATAGTACTGCCCCTCTGTCTCTCCACGTAAATTATGTAGATACAGATAGTACTGCCTTCCTGTCCTTTTCTGTACCTTAGTTTCTGCCTATAATGATGTAGTCACAGTTATTACTACCTTTCTGTCTCTCCTTGCAATTGATGTAGGTACAGATAGAACTGCCTGCCTTTCTATTCCTGTAAATGACGTAGGCACAAAAAGCACTGACTACTGTCTTCCTGTACATGATGTAGGCAGACAGGGCTGCAATTTAGAAATATATGAACTGCCTATTATGTTCATCAACCTCCAGCTCCACTGATTTAAAAAAAAAAAAGAAAAGGGGGGAGTAATATGATCTTTATGCAGCTGCTCAGGCTCATATCATATATGTAGCGGGAACAAGAAAAAGAGGGAACAGAATACTAATTGAGACCAGTACATTTACACCTTACATGAAATGAAGGGCACCATGTTGCCAGGTTTGCACCTCATTGCCCATTAAATAGATCATTTTATAAGTGAAACTCGATGGCTCCCATGCAGCGACTGTTGGGTAGTGGCTGGGTGGCAGCCCACAAGTGAGTTTTTGCCCCTTCTTGCCTAGGCCCCTGACAATAGTACCACCTGTACTGCCGTGATGGCAGCCATGGGCACAAATAGCACTACATCCTTGTCCCTCCCTGTAAATGATGTAAGTATAGGTAGTACTTTCTTGCTGTCATTGATGTAGGCACTGCTACAATATTAAGCATTCTCCACATGGTGAGGGTTTTAATGATGTAAGCCAAAACCAGAAGGGGAAATTCCCCTTTAAAATAAAGAGCATCTCCAGTCATAAAAGCATTTTTGTAATTTTTGCATTTCACTCCCATCATGCCTCAGGATTATCCCCCCAATCATTAAATAGGTGCACTTTCTGAACAATTTCTTTGCCATTTTTATTTACATTTTCACTTATTTTTCAACAAAACTTATTATACTAGACAATATATTTGGCCATTCATATGAATCCCACCTACCTACTGTAGCAGAAGTTCCTGGATAAAAACTGTCTTCACAAAACCTTCTAAGGAACGATGTCTTTCCCACACTGGAATTTCCAACCATGACTATTTTGAATAATCGATCCGGGGGGTGGTAAATATGTTCTTCCTTTAAATAAAGCAATTTATTACTACCCCATAATTCCCTGCATTAACATAAGTTAAATTATTAAATTCTGTCTGCCTGCAGCCACCACTAGAGGGAGCCAAGGAGCTTACCACCTACTGTGTTATAATTCAGTTAGCAGTAAGCCCCTAGGCTCCCCCTGGTGGTGCCTGCAGGCATGGAAACCATGAACCTGACTATGTGCACTACACTTACATTTGCCAAGGTCTCTTTTCCAACTGGTTGTCCTCTAGGAGAAGATGGCACGTCCTCCTGAGGAATTTCATCTTCGTTTTGGATGACTTCTTCATTGTGGGTTCGATTTTCTTCCTTCTCATCCACCTCCTGCCAGTCATTTAATGGTCTCTCGTCTTCATTGTCTAAATATTGGGGAAGATGATCCTCTTCAATGGATATTATTCTTTGTAGATGGCGTGCCTTGCTTGGTCCGCTTTCCCCATGACTGTCAGTCTCCATTATAGAGGTACCGACGCCATTCAACCCAACAGTGTTCTGCTTAGGTGGAAATACATCTTCTTCTTCAGATGACTGACTGGAGGATCAGCAGCAAAATCATAAAATCGTCAAGCCAGTAAAATTTTAATATCATATCAATAAAGGTAATATAAAATACTATAAAAAATTTAAAAAACATATCAAATGCTACAGCACTAATTTCCGGACTGCCTATTGCTTCTTTCCTTCCTGACTGAATTTCAAAAGATATCTCCATGCCAAATATTGTTGATTTGACGTTAAGTTACCTTGTTAGCCATTTTGAAATATAATGAAATCATTCAAAAATTCTCATACAAAATAAAGTCTTGGTAGCCGGAAAGACACAGGGCTAGGATGAGGGGTAGGCGTAGTAGGCGGCTGCCTGGGGTGCTATTGATGAAGCAGGGTGTAGCGGCACAGATTACGGATTTAAAGAAAACTTGGCACATTGAACATGATGTCATATCTGCAGCATTTTATAGAGCAGGATGAGTTGAGCAGATTGATATATCATTTTTTGCAAAAAGATTCAGGATAAGGAAACTTATTCATTTAAATGCTGTGGGCTCAAGAGTCCAGTGGGTGGTCTCAGCAATTGATTGACAGTCTTCCCTGCA
Organism: Rhinoderma darwinii; assembly: GCF_050947455.1. Lineage (NCBI taxonomy): Eukaryota > Metazoa > Chordata > Amphibia > Anura > Rhinodermatidae > Rhinoderma > Rhinoderma darwinii. The sequence goes on along the minus strand of NC_134689.1, from coordinate 17,287,063 downwards.
TGAGTGTGAAAACAGGATCAGCTGTTACTCACTGAGTAGGACCGCCCACTAGACTCTTTAGCCTACAGGGAGCAGAGATCATTTTTTGGGGCTGTATTTTTGACTGACTATGACCCCACTGATTTACCTTGAGCAGGACATCTTATAGAGCAATGTCAGGTGAGGAGCTCTAACCCTCTATTTTCTATTTCCCCAGATCAACCTTTTTTAATTTTTTTAATTTTTTTAATTTTTAGACATTTTTTAGGTCTATTGTTGCACTGTAACATCCATTACAATCAAATCTATTTTGAGCTGTGGTCTGCTTGTTCCTTGGTGTGCGGTATTGTGCACATTCTGGCTATAATTCATCAAATTCAATTAATTGTGAAGAGAAATAATAATTGAGAGCGTCTCTTAGGATGTTCTTCCAATTAGCGAATAATTAGCTGATGTGAGAATGCATTGAAGAATAAAATAGTCCACCCAGCACTTCAAAGTCATTTCTGCTCCTGCGGAGCACCCTAAAATTAGATGTTCTGCTCACAGAAAAGAGGGTTTTATTAATTGTAGGGTTTACATAGAGAGGGGACAGAACTTCAGCCGTAGGGGAGCGGCTGGTGAATACACAAAATATTGGAATACATTTTTGAACATAAATAAAAATGTGTTTTACATGATGTGCAATAAAGGTCAATTCTAAAGAAACATTGAGATTCAAAACCTACACGAGAATTATGGCCTTCGAAGAACCCACGCAGAGGATGGTTATAAGCCTCTTCAAGCAGTAAATATGGACTGTAAGTTACTGTCTTAATGGATGAATCAATACCACTCGATGTATGGGGTCAGGTGGAAACATTAAATGGACAGTAAATCTAAAAAATAACCACTACTTGGTGAACGGTCCATGATTTCCTCTTCTACAACATAAAAAATGAGAAAATTATGTCTTCTGTATATGTCCCAGGAAACATCAATTGGTCTTCTCCGGTCACTATTGATTGGGCTTTGTTGGTCCTTTTGCCCTTTGGGGCAGATGCTATATGTGCGTCCGTGAATGAACCCATTACCACCATCAGGGCAGTACAGGTGGTAGTGCTACAAGAGGTCTGGTCTAATAAGGCGGCCCGCCCTGACCTATCAGCTTTCCCCTGCTGCCCAGTAGTCATCCCATTGACCTGCACAATTTATCTTATGTTCTACAGACAGGCCCTGATTAATGTGCAAAAATGGAGCCCCTGAAAATGGACAAGCCCTAAATAGTCTTCAGTTTCCTCCTTCCGCAGATTAAAAAAATCCATGGGCAATTGTGTGTGTGAAGTGAGATAATCTTTATGCTAGAAAAAGATCATGTAGGCCGCCCAGGTGTCCACCAAACATCCACAATGAGGTCCATAATGGGGGATATAAAAGGGAGCCCCCAAGGCAGCAGTGTATGAACTAATCATGTTTCTGACCAAATGTCTAGTCTCTGAAATGTAACAGCTTTGGAATATTTATGAACGTGAAAAATGATCACAGACAGGGCATTGTGGGTCACACAGGGCGCATCACCTGTCACTACTGAAGGGTTCGTCACTGGCACCAATGCCCTTGACACCTAGAGTTTGCACCCTGATCCCACAATTGGTGCCCAAATCTATGGAAAGGCAACTTCTCAGACTGCAAATATATCCCCTAGTTTATTAATTAGGCAGTGTTATTTGGGCACTTTATGGTATGCTATAAGTAAATGGGGCATCCATAGAAGGTTCTGTACAGGGCATAAATCAACCTAAGGCTGGCCCTCTTAGTTGTGCATTATTTGTTATATGTGTTTAATATAAGCCAAAACACATGTTAAGTTTTCCTGAAATCTAATTAAAATTGTCTTTATGTGTTGACTTTACTCAAAGGGCAGGTGGAGAACTGAGAAAATCAGGCACGGATTTACCTATAAGCACATTAGGCCTGTATAGCCTGTGCCTATAGGGACAATTTATATATGAATATCTTCAACATTGTGTACATTAAGTATATTTATAGGTTATTTAGTTAGTTACAGTGCTGAGGAAATGATAGAAGGACACCCAGGGTGGCACAAGGGACAACATTTTAAAATCATATCTGACTGTAGGTGTGGCCTGCTTGATGGGCGGAGTCTAAGGCAATAGACAATCTGTGCCTATAGGGGCCTTAGATGTAAATTTGGTACTGGACAGAATTAATATTTTTGAGTATAGAATCTTCCAACAGGTAATGGGTGGAAAACTGGATTTGTGCAGCTCCTGTAATCCCATTGCGCTCCAAAAAAACATCTAACATAAGTTCACGATGAAATAGTCTACAATTACCTTTTCGCTGAAGGTTTCTTTTCAAAATATTTCCCAACTATGGATCCCGATCTTTGATTTTTCATTGATTTAGATGGATTTACCTTGGATTTCTGGGTAAAAAAGGTAAAATTTTTTTTATATTTTGCGTGATCTAAAGAAAGAAATGTAATCTGGGACAACTCCTTTAATTACTTAAAGGTGATGTCCCCCCTTGAACACATTTTCATTTTTTTCATTTAAATAGATTACATTTAGAGGTCGGAGCTACATTTGCCTGATACAGAGCTCCAAATCCAGGGCATAGACATAGAGTTAAATGATAAAATTCTGACTACCTGCAGTCACCACTAGAGGGAGCTCAAGAGCTTACTGCATACTGTCTGTACATTGAACTGAATAATAAAACAGTATCTGCTTCTATTAATACAACTGATAAAAGTTGATGGAGTTTCCTGTACTGAAAACCCAATTTGTACTGTACCTGCAAGAAGCTGTCCCGTTCATCCCGTAAATGTTTATTCATTTCCCTGAAGAGGAAAAAAATGTAAACGTTTATTTGCACGTCATTTTTTTCTAAAATGATAAGTGCATTGGTGAGAAGAGGGTGTATCTAATAAAGAGAAATTAAAAAATCAATATAGTGTCTCATGCACTTGGCATAGCCTGTACAGCCACACATGGGTCCCTGCAGTTGGCGATCCGTGTACCACTGTACAGTCCCGTATTAAGTAGATATTCTCCCCGAGAAGCAATACATATGAAATCGGAGGTATACAGAAATACAGTAGGTGCCATTGAATGATATGTGTGCCATATCAAGGCTCTGTACAATTCGCAGCTTGACCCAAAACATAATACAGTTGTGTATATGAGACTTTAATATACATACACTTTATGGCCAAAAGTAAATAGACACTCACTCAAGAAATTGTGGGATCCCTCCTTCATAACCTCCATCAATTAGCCCATTTGGAGAGTGACAACAAAGAGCCCCTCTTTTTTTGGAGGACCAAGCATGTCCATGCTCAAAAACACGGACAGTTCAATGATTTTAAGGGTACTGTGCAATGCTTAAAGGGTACCTCCAGCTAGACTTTTTTTTCTTTTATTTCAGAAGTGCATATTAAAAAAATAATATTTGTGATTGGATATATTGCCATAAATTGTACTATTTTATAGATAATCTCACTTGATCCTGCCTATTTCGTTCATCTTCCACCTGATGTAACCGCAAAGATGCTGTATGCAGCGCTAATGAAAGCAGCATAGGGTCTCCTAGAAATAGCAGGGACAGAGGCAGGAGCCGGAGAACAGTCACTCTGTCTTTCCTCAGTGGGGCCGAGGAGAGAGAGGGTGCTGGAATCCGGATTGGCTGAGCTGCCGTACGCCACCAATAGGAGTGGCACAGGGCAACATGGATAGTAATGGAACTGTGCACCAGGCTGGAGGTACGCTTTAATTTCTCCTATGGTGGCGCTGCATGGGAGTTGAACACTTAATAATTTTAATAGAATTGTATCCAGTCTAGGCAATCTTCTGTGAATTAAATACATTATTACATTACATCAATAGAGTGGCGTCCCAAGAGAAAGACCCCTCACCACCATTCGACATGACCTCATAGGGCGTATGTCAAGGGATATCTCTTACCTTAACAAGTCGAGCTGTTTTAGAAGTGCCGACCGCTCACGCTGAAGACTTTCTGTGACCCGGTACACTTCCCTATAATTCAATAAATATTTTGTTATAATAAAGAGGGAACAATGTGAAATCTGAGCGACTACAAATGTATATTCACTATGAACGAGCAGGACTGATCTTATATAGCTTAATTAGGATATCCCTTTAGCAAATGGATCTAGTTCCCATGGGAGGACCTCCTCACCATAATGTATAGAATCAGCAGCTATTTGTATGCTCTATAGTGAAGAGACTGCAGCACAATAAGACAATAATAATATTATCTGCATGGCCATAGTTATAGGAGGAGCAGAGGTCGCAGGGGTTGTCCAGTTTTAACAATCTTTTTTTGTTAAAAGGGTCTCCCAATGACAAGCTGATAAGAGGGTGTTCCGTTGCTGAGATTCCTAGCGATCAGCTTTAATCTGTGGGGGAAACTGGAAACAAGGTTTCCATTTCTCTACAGTGCCACCAGAGGAGAAATGAAGCATTACATGCTGCTCATTGAAATAAATGGGTTCTCTGTTAAATGGACAGATGCGCTAGGTCCTCCGGAGCGAGAGATGATCTACTATTTAACACAAAGAATATTCATTAATTTTCCTTGAAGTTAAATTATATTATATAAGACACATGTTACTGTTAGGGTATGTGCACACACACTAATTACGTCCGTAATTGACGGACGTATTTCGGCCGCAAGTCCCGGACCGAACACAGTGCAGGGAGCCGGGCTCCTAGCATTATAGTTATATACGATGCTAGGAGTCCCTGCCTCTCTGCAGGACAACTGTCCCGTACTGTAATCATGTTTTCAGTACGGGACAGTAGTTCCACGGAGAGGCAGGGACTCCTAGCATCGTACATAAGTATGATGCTAGGAGCCCGGCTCCCTGCACTGTGTTCGGTCCACTACTTGCGGCCGAAATATGTCCGTCAATTACGGACGTAATTAGTGTGTGTGCACATACCCTTAGTATAGTACCCGGTGTGCACCTAATGGATATGTTCAACTTAGCAGCCTTTTTTGTTTTTTTACTTGCTCCAATGCATCTAAAATTGAAAACAAAGCTACATTGCTAATAGTCTTAATTAAGAAATCTCTTATCATTTTGTGTCTACAGGGCCTATACAGTCCTAAGTGTCTCCATGGTAACAGACTACAAACAGACTCTGTGTAGTCTGATCATAGATACATAGGTTAAAAAAAGACATGTCCATCATGATCTTTTTCAGGTCTATTAAACATCATTCAATGCCACATTTTCTATAACCCTCAATGCCATTTGTTATTAGATAAGAATCTATCCACTTTTTGATCCTGCAGTCATACTTCTTTCTATCCGTTCCCTACTTCTTTCTAACATACATTTGGTAGATTTGTTATAGGTCTGCATAGGAGCTGTAGACGCAAAACAGTCAGACTTTTTTAATCAATGTTATTTATACAGTTGATATGTTTTTTTATTTTGGATGCATTCGAGCAATGAAAAGATTAACGTCATAATATCCTATAAATCTTCATCTTGTTCTGAGAACCTCCAGAAACTTTTGCATACATAGTTATGAATGATATCGGCAGCTCGTCTCATAACACTGGACTTCTATACATGTCCTACTTCAAGTTTAATGTTCCTTCAAAACGGTATTCCCATTATATACACATATGGAATATCCACAGGATACGCCTTAAGTGGGCCCACCTATTGGGAGAAAGAGGGTCACATTCCCTATTCTCCCGATAGATGAGACCAGCACCTATCAGTCATCTATGGCATATCCTGTGGATATGCCTTAAAAGCCTAATGTGGGAATATCCCTTTAAATGATTCTCTTGAATAATTTCATTGATAAATGTTCATGGAAATTCCAATCCCAATTTCTGTACATTTCTCTCTCCTCGTGCAGCTGGGAGGCCTCCCCCTGTAGAAGCTTCAGTTGTCTCTGAGCTGTCATTAGCTCTTGTGAGGTTCTCTCAAGTTCTCGTCTCATCTCTTTGTTTGTTAACTTCAGCTTCTCGTTCTCAGCTTTGGTTTCATACTTGTCATTATTCAACTCTGTGCACTGACTCTCCAACTGCAACATATACAGGAGAACAAAGAGAAAAAAAATGCATTAATTAAATTGCAAATTGGCGGAAGAACATTTATGTATTTAGTGCACTTTTTTTATAAAATTCTATAATGTATGTAGATAGAAAGAAAGAAAGAAAGAAAGATAGATAGATAGATAGATAGATAGATAGATAGATAGATAGATAGATAGATAGATAGATAGATAGATAGATAGATAGATAGAAAAAGAAGAGCAGCACAAAAAGGCACAAAGCCTCAGAAGAGATTGCTTAAAGCGGCTCTGTCACCAGATTATAAATACTCTATCTCCTACATAATCTGATTGGCGCTGTAATGTAGATAACAGCAGTAGTTTTTATTTTGAAAAACGATCATTTTTGAGCAAGTTATGAGCACTTTTAGATTTATTCTAATTCATTTCTTCATAGACAACTGGGCGTGTTTTTACTTTTTACCAACTGGGCGTTGTACAGAGGAGTGTATGACGCTGACCAATCAGCGACCAATCAGCCTCATACACTTCTCATTGTTCCAGCCCAGCTTCTTTCACTGCACAATCACACTGTAACAATGGGCTGGGCTGGAACCAGTCTATTGGTGAATAAAACAAATTTTTTTCACTTGAAGTCGGTCAGTGTGGAGTGCTGCCTACCTTTTGAATTTCTGGACAGATAGATAGATAGATAGATAGATAGATAGATAGATAGATAGATAGATAGATAGATAGATAGATAGATAGATAGATAGATAGATAGATAGATAGATAGATAGATAGATGTGAAAAAGAGACAATAGATAGATGGATAGATAGACAGACGAGTTGAAATAGCTCCATCCGTTTTACCTCTCGTCAGTGACGTGAGGTCAGGTGACTGAACTGGTTAATTTCCGGGCCGGCACCAACCTCACTCAGACTGCCACCGTGTGACCTGCTAAATTCGAGTCATGTCAGGCAGAGCAGAGAGCGGTAGTGGTAAGCTACCGCACTCTGCTCTGGGGCCTATGCGGCCTGGGGCTCTCTGGGCCCTATGTGTGGGACTATCTACAAGGGCGGACCGTGTGGGACTCTACAGGGGGGCTGTGTGGCACTATCTACAGGGGGGCTGTGTGGCACTCTCTACAAGGGGGGCTGTGTGACACTCTCTATATGGGGGCTGTGTGGCAGTATGTACAGGGGGGCTGAGTGGCACTCTCTACGAGGGGGATGTGTGGCACTCTCTACAAGGGCGGCTGTGTGGCTCTCTCTACAAGGGCGGCTGTGTGGCTCTCTCTACAAGGGGGGCTGTGTGGCACTCTGTACAAGGGGGGGCTATGATGCACTCTGTACAAGGGGGGCTGTGCGGCGCTCTGTACAAGGGGGGACTGTGTGGCACTCTGTACAAGTGGGGCTATGAGGCACTCTGTACAAGGGGGCAATGTGTGGCACTTTGTACAAGAGAGGGCTGTGTGGCTCTCTGTACAAGGGGGGCTGTGTGGCACTCTGTACAAGGGGGGTTGTGTGGCACTCTGTACAAGGGGGGGCTGTGGGGCACTCTGTACAAGGGGGTGCTGTGGGGCACTCTACAAGGGGGGCTGTGGGGCACTCTGTAAAGGGGAGGTGTGTGCGACTCTCTACAAGGGGGGGCTGTGTGGCACTCTGTACAAGGGGGCTGTGTGGCACTCTGTACAAGGGGGGCTGTTTGGCACTCTGTACAAGGGGGGCTGTTTGGCACTCTGTACAAGGGCGGATGTGGGGACCTCTGTACAAGCGGGGGCTGTTTGGTACCATATACAAGGTGGCTGTGTGGCACTCTGTACTTGTGTTCGTTGTTATGTTCAGAACATGATCAAGGATGGTAGTGATAGATATGGTGTCTCAGGTTATTTAACAAAATGTTTCGGCCGTATGGTTGTCTTCAAAGACTGATTGTGATTGTAAGACCGACTGTATAAATGTAACTACTCCTTAACAGTTAAGCGAGCTGCTACATTTATACAGTCTTACAATTACAATCGGCCCTTTAAAGGCAACCAGAAGGCTGATGTGGCCCTCTGCAAAAATGAGTTTGACACCCCTGCTCTATATCATTATGACAACTAGATGGACACTTTTTAAATACATCACAAAAAATCCATTTACTTTACCCAGAAATAACCAGCAGAACCTCACACATCTTCCCTGGCTGTGCGGACGCTCGTATGTTACAGATGACTGCAGATCTGGGCCATAAAGATTGATTTGCCTTTAGTCAAAAAAGCAGCCTGTCTGCCCATAGGGGCTGTTACTGTTATGACAGATACAATATTACCTTCAATAATTTGCTTAAAATAAAGTATTATCTGTCCACTTATGGGGAGGGGGGATTAAATCTGCAGCAAAGCTATCTAGATCCCATAGACACGAGTCCTGTCCATATACTACACAGCTCCATGGCCTGAGCTGCCAAATATGATGGATCAGATTAATAATCAAATAATACCCTTGTAGAGATGGTGCAAATATTGCAGACCAGCTTCATTATATGTGTCCACATAAAAATAAATATATATATCGTGGTTTACAGGGGCGGATTAAGGGTACCATGGGCCCTGGACACTTTTTCAAGTCCGTGCCCCTACCCCCCCCCCCCCCCCACCAAACTCTGAAGACGCTGTACTGTATATATTTGCAGATTTCTGTTTAGGCGACTGCAGATCTGGAACGGTTTTGAATCTGCTGTAAAAGCAGAATGAGCCATACAGAAGAGAGAAAGCAGAATACTGAGACACTAAAGAGGTCAGGAGCTTTAAATTGTTAGCGGGTTCCGGAAAAAAAATCTGCTGTGCGTGAATATGAATTTAAAGAACCAGTGTCTGATGTTTAACCCCTTAAACGTATCTCAGTAGATAGAGAAAAAAGAGCACGGAAGCAGCACTCAAGGCAAAAAATTAGCAATCTATTCACCCAGCAAAAGCAACGTTTCACTTCCTCAATGGAAGCATTTACAAGCCTCAGTACAGCACCAGAACATAGCTCAGCGCATAAATACAACACCAGAACAAAGTTCAGTACATATATACATCACCAGAACAAAGCTCAGTACATAAATACAGCACCAGAACAAAGGTCAGTACATACATACAGAACCAGAACAAAGCTCAGTTCATATATACAGTACCAGAACAAGCTAATTACCTATATACAATACCAGAACCAAGCTCAGTACATATATATATACAACATCAGAACCAAGCTCATACATATATACAGCACCAAAACCAACCTCAGTACATAAATACAGCACTAGAACCAAGCTCAGTACATAAATACAGCCCCAGAACCAAGCTCATTACATATATACAACACCAGAACCAAGCTCAGTTCATAAATACAGCACCAGAAACAAGCTCTGTACATAAATATACAGCACCAGTAACAAGCTCTGTACATAAATATACAGCACCAGTAACAAACTCAGTACATATATACAGCACCAAAACAAATACAGTTCAGTACAGAGATCATTTGCAAATTCAGCTTAACCCCTGCTGTAAATGATCTGCCAGGCACAGCTTCTGTGTCAACGTCCATAGGTAATCAGTCTGCACCTGCTTCTATGTCTGTGAGACTGACTCCATCTTCCACCACTCAGGATGGCAGGCTTAGGAGTGGGAGAGACTATCACAGCCTGGCCGGACGGAGCTAGCTCCCGCCCTCTGTCTATTTATTCCTGACTTTCCTGTTCCTCCTTGCTTGTGATTCTACTCGTTTGGTTTCCTGGCCCTGCTGCAGCTTCTGAACTATTTGACCCTGCTTCATATTGACCCTGGCTTACTGACAACTCTCCTGCTCTGCGTTTGGTACCTCGTAAACTCCTGGTTTGACTCGGCTTGTTCACTACTCTCCTGCTCTGCGTTTTGTACCTCGTTCACTCCTGGTTTGACTCGGCTCGTTCACCACTCTTGTTGCTCACGGTGTTGCCGTGGGAAACTGCCCCATTTCCCTTAGCTTCTGTGTACCCTTGTCTGTTTGTCTGTCGTGCACTTATTGAGCGTAGGGACCGTCGCCCAGTTGTACCCCGTCGCCTAGGGCGGGTCATTGCAAGTAGGCAGGGACTGAGTGGTGGGTAGATTAGGGCTCACTTGTCTGTTTCCCTACCCCCATCATTACACCTGCCATATAAGTTTGTACGACTTAAAACGACAAATGCCAGTATAGCCTGAACAATGGTAAGGATATGCTGGGAGTTGCTGTTTAACAAAAAAGAATGCTACCATCCGTCATCTCGCTGCAGATCATACAGTGACTACTGTACTGATCAGTCACAGGGAGAATAAACAAGTACATTGAGTGACTCACAGGTGATGTCTCAGATTCTTTTTCATTCTTTTTTTCTTTTCTTCTCCACCCGGTCCAGACCTCTGTGATGACTTCTCCAGGGCACGGCCCATTTCTGCAGTTTGCAGCTCAGATGTTTTCGGCTCATCACTTTTCCAACATTTCCGCACCTATAAAGGAAGATAAAATTCTCATGGTGCCACACGCTATGCTTCTAAATATAATAGTACCATACACTGTGCCCCTGAATATAATAGTACTATACACTGTGCCACTGAATATAATAGTATTATACACTGTGCCCCTGAATATAATAGTACTATACACTGTGCCCTGAATATAATAGTACTTTACACGGTGCCCCTGAATTAAATTGTGTCAAACACTGTAAAGTAAAACACCACACACACTAACAATGCCCCCTGTAGATAGCGTCAGTTACAATGCACTCTGTAGATAATGCCCCTTGCAGATGGCGCCAGTCACAATGCCCCCTGTAGATAGTGCCCCCTGTAGATAGCGCCAGTTACAATGTCCTCTGTAGACAATGCCCCCTGTAGATTATACCCACAACGCTGCCCAGAAAAAAAACAACAACATTCTCACCTGTCCCTGTTCCCGTGCCGTCCTCCAGCGAAGCAGGACTGGTCAGAGACCAGACGGCGTCATCCAGCGTAACGGCGCAGTCGGTGTGATAACGTAATCGCGCCGACTTTGTCATTAGTAAAGCGCCGAATGGGAGGAAGGGAAAGAATAGTTTCCTGTCTCACCAGCGCTAAAGTAAGCAATTGTATCCACATCCTAAGGACGCGGATACAATTTAGTGAGAGGTCCCGCTTCACCCCAGTTTTTTTAACCGGCTGTAATTTTAACAGCTGGTATGGGAGAACCAGGGCGGACTGGGTCCCCTTCCAGCCTCGGGCTCTGGGCACTTGCCCAGATTGCCCTCATTATAGTCTACCCCTGGTGGTTTAGATTGGTGAAGGGGTTAATAGTAGTCGTCTGGGGGCAGTGAAGTGTTCCTATAATTACATTTTATTTAAACTAAATAGGTTAACATTTTTCTTATAGAGGTCAGAGCTTTATTTTTTAATCCCCTGCTTCCCTTTTGTCCACTTAATTCATAAAACTCTGTATACAGGCACCACCAGGGGGAGCTCCTTGTATCAGAATTTATACAGCTCCCAACAGTAGCTGAGTTTGCAGCAAGAACCCCCTAGTTGTAGTAAAAAGAGCTTAACTCAAATTATGCCCCTGGTCAATCCCTCCCCCCCTTTCATGAAGCTGCCAATAGGAGAGATTTTACTGCGTATGCATTTATACAGCCATATCGTATGAATAAATAATGCTGCTATATAGTGCACAAATAAAACACCCATACAACAGAAGCCAGAGTTCCCTTGATCCTTGATGAAAGCACCATCAGAACATACATTATTGAACCCCTCATTGCCAGCAGAGTGCTCTCCATAAAAAATGACAGCAGAGTACCCCCATATACACTGTGCCAGCAGGAGGTTCCCTATAAACAACAGTGGTAGCAAAGTTTGGGTATAATCTGTGGTGGTGTAGGGTTGTAAAAGGATTAAAGTGTCACTATTGTTTTGTTTTATTTATTTACAAAGATCCACAGTTCTGTGCTGATTCATTTCAGAATTTATCTCTATAGGGTTGGAGCACAAATTTTCTTTCACAGAGCCAGAGTGAAACAATAAAAATCTGCCTGCCTGCATCTGCCACTAGGGGGAGCTTACTGTATACTAAGTTCAACACTAGCTTGTAAAAATTCATGCCGTTAGCTCCCTCTAGTGGTGGTTGCATGCAGCCAGAATTTTTTCATTTATCAAGTCACAAAACAGAGCTCCCTTAAACAGATATATTGTGAAGAAAATGGATGAACATTAACCTAAATAAAGGAATAGTAGATTTGGCGCAGCTCTCAATGGGGGAGTGGAGCCCATTCTCTTTTTCTATGGGGCCCTTTGATTTCTGTGTACTCCCCTGTATACATATATAACACTATAATACAGCTTGTGAATCATTTGTATAAAGATTATGTAACCAGTCAGAGCATTTTTATGTTTTGTCTCACTAAAAGCACTACTTAAAATGTACACAAAAAGAGGAGCTGACATAAACATGAAAACAGGAAGAGAATACAAGAGACTCATTATATTCCTGTTATATCCTCTGCTACATCAAAGAGAATCATTCTTCACGAATAAATAAATAAAGCAGATACAATTGTTAAAGGAAATAATTTCATGGAACCCAGTCTAATAACTCAGTAGCAATTACTGACATCAATGAGGAAAGACATGCCTCGTGCCTCAGGTGAGTCATTTAAGGGGTTTCCTGTTTTATGTAAATAACCTGTCAACTCTCCTGACATGTCTGTTTTAGTAAATACTTGTATTCCACATGAAATAACAATTCTGGAGAATCTTTTCATAGAACTCTGCCTTTATTCCGTTCCTCTGTTATTCCGCCTGGAAATCTATAAATAAATTGACAACTTCACTTGTCGATAAGGTGTGTCCCTACACAATCCAATTGGCTGGACTGTGTCAGACTGTGTAAGGACAGGCCTAATTTACAAGGGGAATGGTAATATTCAGTTTGTCAATTTATTAATTTCCAGGAGGATTAACGGAGAAATGGCATAATACATTCCTAAGGAAAAATGCTCCAGGATTGTTATTTTGAGGGTAATATAAGAATTTACTAAAACAGACGTGTCAGGAGAGGTGATAAGTCCTCTTTTAGCATTGTATAATGTTCTGTAACTTTTTAGCAGACTTTGTGTTTTAATTCCTCTCAATCCCTGCTTGCTGTCAGTGAATGGGAATATTCTTGTTTATATTTGTTGCAAAACACGAACACATGATGTCCACCAAAGCAGGACCTGCTGCCACTTAGCTGCTCTTTGCTTATGGAAGGAGCAACCCAAACGGGGAACTCCAATCTATAACACTCATTTGCCCTAATAGGACATATGAAAAAGGGTTGTCTTAGTGAGACAACCCCTTTACTACCTGCAGCTGAGATTTTGCCACAGGTATCCAGTCTAAAACGTCCCATGTGGGATAAATACAATTACAGTTTTTATGCTGATGGTTTGCTACAGTGTATCAGTCCAGGCTGTTTAGCTCAAAGAGTATTTCTTATGCAATTATAGCAAACCCTCAGCTGTGGGAAGTAGTTTTCAGATTTTGAATGCAGTTGCTGGTGTGGCCTGTCTGTATCACACTGAATCCACTGATTGGTGGAGATCTGGTGTATGCATTTCCAGGAGGAATAATAGAGGAATGGGTAAAAAATAAGCCATTAAAGGGATATTATGGTAATTAGGCAAAGTGGGTGGAGTTACCCTGAAATTGGTCAGATTTTCAGTAAACACATGTATATACCCTCTTTTGTTTAAGTGCGAGATTCTCCAGCTCCTGCTCATTGCTCTGCAGCTTCTCCTCGAGTATCTGGCTACGTGTTTGAAACTTCTCTGTGTCCTAAATATGACAAAGTACAGGGATGATGAATGTAACATAGTTTAGATTAACAAACAAAAAGTTGTAAAGTTCAATAAAACGTATAAAAAGGCCTCATGTTCACAGCCGTGTTACACCTCTGTACCAGCTCATAATATGGCACCCATAAAAATAGTGCTGAACACAAGTCAAAGATCATTTACCATTGTCCTTTTATTGAGAACGTTCTGGAAACTTGAAAAATTAAAGGGATTGTCCACTTTTGACAATCCCTTTTAATTAGAAAGGCCCCTCGTGATAAGGGGACCCAGACCATAGGATAACTTGCTGCTGAGACTCCTAAGCTGTGATGTGTGAGGGAAACTGGCAGCAAGCGCTCAATTTCCCTGCAGTGCCACCACAGGAGAAATAAAGCATTACACAGTGCCGATTAAAATAAATTGACTGTCTGTGTAATGTACAGACATGCCGGGTCTTCCAGAGCAAAATACAATTTTTGTAGACACTCTCTGCTCTGGCCTAATAAATTAGGGTCCTAAACAGTGTACCCCCTCTATTTACTCAGAATTGCCTAACAGATTTTCTGAAAAAGTTTTTCTTCTAGATGAGAAAACCCTTTTAAAAAAAACACTCCAGGCAAAACTGTGTTACGCATAAGGCCTTGGGGGAGGCAGGGCATGACAAAAGGATTCTCTTTTTGTTTGTCTTTGTGTCAGGCCCCACCCCCTCAGGGCCTCCACTAGGCATAGCACAGTGTATCAGATTTACCTAGATTGTTCCTTTAAACAAATTAAATAATTCAATTCTAATAAAAATTTTGTATCAGATGACCTTCGTACTTCGTACTCATCAGAGACAACAACCCCTTTCAGAACAGAGCGCCTGCCTACAAACTGCTGATTTTTCCGGAGCAGACTGAGGCCAGCCAGGCATTTTCCCTGCAGTGACCTCTGCAGGAGAAATATAGTATTACATGGCGGCCATTCAAATGAATAGTCGTCCATGTAATACATGGACAGCTCGAGTCCTCCAGAATGGGAGTCTCTGTCTCATAAATTGTGTTGTTCCTGGACATGGGACCCCCACCTGTAAAGTCCATATACCCTAATACGACATATGGACAGGGGTTGTCTACAACTCCCTTAAAGAAACAACATGTCCTGACACACGGATTTATTTATGTGGTAGAATCCTGGCAATACGATATTGCTACAATACACAATTGCATTTAAAATTTGCCCCCGGGTTTCAGTAAATACGAAAAATATCACAAGAATGATTCTCTGTCTAAGAACTAAATCCGATGTGAAATGCATTATAGATTTTTTGTTTTTTCATTGTTCATCTATTGCTCAGACTCCCATTAAAAGCCATTAAGAAAGCAGAAAGAAAATCATTGCTGTTAGGGACGCGGACTCGAGACTCACGACTCTTTCTTTTCCATTTAAAATATGTATTTTTGTACAAAGACTCAATTAAATTGTGTTTCCTGAAAGTAAAAAAAAGCCTTGAAGTGTTCCATTAACTCTCACCCCCACGTGTTATTCCAGCTGCATTCGAAAGTCAATTTGCTTATAGGATAAGAAAAAAAAATTTGATTAAATTAATGACAGCTTATAATTTTTGGTCTGTAATAATAATGTTTAGGAAAAACAGCCTCTGACTGCACCTGGTTAGTATGGTATTTACTAGTCCAGAGTAAGGTGGTAATATACTTTCCTGGTATGGCGGTAATATTCAATCACAATATGGTGATATTAATTAGTCACTGTATGATGGCAACATTAGGTCATGACCTAGCGGTATTATTCAGTTATTATATTATATGGCGGTAATATTCAATCACTATATATCGGTATTATTCCGATATTATATTATAGGGCGGTAATATTCAATCACTAAGTGGCGGTATTATTCAGTTATTATATTATATGGCGGTAATATTCAATCACTATATAGCGGTATTATTCAGTTATTATATTATATGGCGGTAATATTCAGTCACTATATGGCGGTATTATTCAGTTATTATATTATATGGCGGTAATATTCAATCACTAAGTGGCGGTATTATTCAGTTATTATATTATATGGCGGTAATATTCAGTCACTATATGGCGGTATTATTCAGTTATTATATTATATGGCGGTAATATTCAGTCACTATATGGCGGTATTATTCAGTTATTATATTATATGGCGGTAATATTCAGTCACTATATGGCGGTATTATTCAGTTATTAGATTATATGGCGGTAATATTCAGTCACTATATGGCGGTATTATTCAGTTATTAGATTATATGGCGGTAATATTCAGTCACTATATGGCGGTATTATTCAGTTATTATATTATAGGGCGGTAATATTCAGTCACTATATGGCGCCATTATTCAGTTATTATATTATATGGCGGTAATATTCAGTCACTATATGGCGGCATTATTCAGTTATTAGATTATATGGCAGTAATATTCAGTCACTATATGGCGGCATTATTCAGTTATTATATTATATGGCGGTAATATTCAGTCACTATATGGCGGTATTATTCAGTTATTAGATTATATGGCGGTAATATTCAGTCACTATATGGCGGTATTATTCAGTTATTAGATTATATGGCGGTAATATTTAGTCACTATATGGCGGTATTATTCAGTTATTATATTATAGGGCGGTAATATTCAGTCACTATATGGCGGCATTATTCAGTTATTATATTATATGGCGGTAATATTCAGTCACTATATGGCGGTATTATTCAGTTATTAGATTATATGGCGGTAATATTCAGTCACTATATGGTGGTATTATTCAGTTATTAGATCATATGGCGGTAATATTCAGTCACTATATGGCGGTATTATTCAGTTATTATATTATAGGGTGGTAATATTCAGTCACTATATGGCGGCATTATTCAGTTATTATATTATATGGCGGTAATATTCAGTCACTATATGGCGCCATTATTCAGTTATTATATTATATGGCGGTAATATTCAGTCACTATATGGCGGTATTATTCAGTTATTAGATTATATGGCGGTAATATTCAGTCACTATATGGCGGTATTATTCAGTTATTAGATTATATGGTGGTAATATTCAGTCACTATATGGCGGTATTATTCAGTTATTATATTATAGGGCGGTAATATTCAGTCACTATATGGCGGCATTATTCAGTTATTATATTATATGGCGGTAATATTCAGTCACTATATGGCGGCATTATTCAGTTATTATATTATATGGCGGTAATATTCAGTCACTATATGGCGGCATTATTCAGTTATTATATTATATGGCGGTAATATTCAGTCACTATATGGCGGCATTATTCAGTTATTATATTATATGGCGGTAATATTCAGTCACTATATGGCGGTATTATTCAGTTATTATATTATATGGCGGTAATATTCAGTCACTATATGGCGGTATTATTTAGTTACAGTATTTTTGTATTATTCAGTCACAGAATGGTGGCATCATTTTGTCACGGTATGGCACTATTATTCAGACAATGTTTGTTGCTGTTACTCAGTCACTGTATGATAGTAATATTTGGTCATAGTATGGTGGTATTTTTTAGTCACTATAGGGTAGGAACACACACAAGCGTACACACTGCGGATTTTCCGCAACGGCTTTCATTGCGGAAGATAAGCAGCATAGTACCACATTAGCAGCAGATTGGATACGATTTTAAAAAAAATCTGATCCACACACAGTGGAAAAAATCCACCCGTTCACAATTTTTTTTTTCTTAATCCGCAGCATGTTAATTTATGCTTCGGAATCGATGCTCCTCTGTTGCGGGTTTCCCCCATTGAATTCAATGGGGAGGTAAAACCTGAAAAAAAAGAGCCATGTGCTTTTGCAGCGGAAACGCTACCATTCCGCCGCAAAAATCGCAAATGAGAAAAAAAAAGCTCAAATTAATAAACTAGTTTATACTTACCCCTGGCCGTTGTCATAGCGACACTATCCCCTGTTTTGAGCGCAGACCGGCCTCCTGGGATGACGTTTCATCCCATGTGGCTGCTGCAGCCAATCAGAGGCTGCAGCGGCCATATGGACTACAGCGTCATCCCAGGAGGCCCGGCTGTACTTAGAACAGAGGGATGTGTCACCATGACAACGTCCAGGTGGTAAGTATAAACTTTTTTTTTGCAGTAGTTCCACAACAGACATTCCGGCCGTAAAACTGCCCAGTTTGTCCCTACCCATATGGTGGTATTATTCAGTCACAGTATGGTGGTAAGAATTAATCACTTTATGTTGATATTATTTAGTCACGACATGGCAGTATTATTCAGTCATGAGATGATGATATTATTTAGTCACTTTATGGTGGTCAAATTTAGTCTGTCTAGTGATATTATTCAGTCCCTGTACCATGGTAATACTTGGTCATGATCCCGCAGTATTATTAAGTCATGGTATGGTGGTATCATTTAGTCACTTTATGGTGGTAATAATTGGTAATGGTCAGACAGTATTATTTAGTCATGGTATAGTGGCAAAAAATTCTTCCTGGTCAGGCAGTATTATTCAGGCATGGTAGGGAGGTAATAATTGGTCATGGTCAGGCAGTAATATTCAGTCATTGCCGGGAGGTAATTTTTTTTATGGTCAGGCAGTATTTATCCAGTCACTGTATGATGTTAATATTTGGTCACAGTATGGTGGTATTATTTAGTCACTTTATGGTTGTAATAATTGGTCATGGTCAGGCGGTATTATTCAGTCATGGTATGTTGGTAATATTTGGCCACAGTATGGTGGTATTATTTAGTCACTTTATGGTTGTAATAATTGGTCATGGTGTGGAGGTATTATTCAGTCATGATATAGTGGAATTATTTGGTCAAGGTCTGGCGGTATTATTTAGTCTGGTGTACTTATGCAGGAGAAACTGATTGTAGAAGATTGTATGTAACCTGACCCATGTTTATGAACAAAATACGCCACTTCGGGACATACTTAAAGGAACACAAACTGGAAATGATTGAGAAAAATAAAAACTGAAATCAAACACTTGACTAAATTTGTACAGTACGGAATTAAATATATAAATCAAGGTGCCATGACCTTCTTCTTGGTATAGTTATTATCTCCTCTGGACAGAAATATCCAAGGGCGGAAGATAAAAAAGATTTCACGGGCAGTTTCCTACACAGAGACATCAGAACTTACTTGCAAGAGAAATTGTTCCTTCTCTGTTTTTATTTGCTGTTCCATCTCTTCATATAAGTTCTGAATTTCAATGTCATAGGTGGCGATTTTCCTGGACAAATGTAAGTGAAAGAAGACTTGTGAATGGTAACAAAAATGTACGCCTCCGAATGTTAGATCCTCTCTGAACCTAAATACATATTAAAGCCCCATGCAATTACAGACCCATTCACTTCTATTGTCCACGGACACCTTCCCGATTATTTACGGGAAGGTGCCCGGGCCGTAGAAGTGTACCGCAAAAAATAGGACATGTCCCATCTTCTGCTTTTTACGGACCGTGCTTCCATGCTTTGTATGGGAGCAAGGGCCGAAAATGCGGACGGCTGCCCGCGGCCGTCATCTGCTCGCGGCCCGTGGTTACGGGCACGGCCATGTGCATGAGGCCTTAGAATTGCTGCATTGTATTCACTTTATATTTTCCTTGTACAAATTTCATGTTATGTGTCTGGTGCAAGGGAGAGAGAATAAATACGGTACAAATCTAAAAATGTACTCAATGGTCTTTTAGGGCATTGGCCAAAAGAATCATTGGCATGGAGCTTGTAAGTTTTCCAAATTTCCAAGTGGTCTGATAGATTCCCATGAAAATGTCCATTGTGTATGAAGTGGGACCTTTTTGAGAAGACCATCCAAAATTTCAGTGAATAAAAGTCTTCTACTGGGGTGTTCCCCTTAAAGAACAGGGCAAATTGAAAATCTATTGCAATAAAATATGGTACCTTTTTGGGGTAAATATAATTTATTGATTAGCTTCTATTATTTTATTTTTTTAGGGGGGATAATGGAAAAAAAAGTCTGCCGGCGTGTGAGGAGAAGGTGAGCAAGAACCCCGGCCCTCGCCGATGGATCCCGTTATGAAAATACACAGGGATAATGGCTGCTTTAAACAGAGATTATGGGGGTTAATACAGGGATGATGGCTGGACTACCCATTATCCTTGTTTATAATCCCCACCATCCCTGTATATATAATTCCTGTATATAACCTCCATCATCCCTGTATATACTATCCAGGCTGGTATATACTGGGATGATGGGGGTTATATACAGGGATGATGGAGGTTATATACGGGGATGATAGCTGAAGCAGCAATCATCCATGTATATAATCCCCATTATCCTTGTACACAACCCCCTATCGTCCCTGTATATGTATATATCAGCCATCCCGGTATATAATGTCCATCATTCCTGTATATAATGCCATCATCCCTGTATATACCAGCCATCATCCCTGTATATAACACCATCATCCCTGTATATACCAGCCATCATCCGTGTATATACCAGCCAGGCTGGTATATACAGGGATGATAGGGGTTAAATTCAGGGATGATGGCTGGTATATACAGTAACAGGGATGATGGTTGGTATATACAGGGATGATGGGGGTTATATACAGGGATGATGGCTGGTATATATAGGGATGATGGCTAGTATATACCGTAACAGGGATGATGGTTGCTGTATATACTGGGATGATGGGGGTTAAATACAGGGATGATGGCTGGTATATACAGTAACAGGGATGATGGTTGGTATATACAGGGATGATGGGAGTTATATACTCTTTCATTCATTTTCAGAGAGGTCTGCAACACTTTCTAATGCAAACTCCAAAAATGTGTATCAGTGTGTCTGGTGCAAATTTCTAATTCGTCTTTATTAAAAATTATTTTTACTGTTTGAGATACGGCTGTTTTGTATCCTGTATACAGAGCAGCTGTATCTAGCTCTGAGATCTGAATCCGTCAAGGCTGGCGGGACTGACGGGTCTCCAACACGCAGGATCCACCTGTGATCGTTCACATCTGCGTCAGGCTTCCGTTCATGGGTTCCGTCAGACCTTTCCGCCAGGGGAACCCATGAACGGAAACCATTGCTTTCCGTTTGCATTAGCATTGATTTCAATGGTAACGCTTCGGTTGCAATTGGTTTCCGATTGTAGTCAACTACGCTATTGATCCCGTCAAAAAAATGGAAACCTTACGGTACGGAGACAATCGGAAACCATTTGCAACGGAAGTGTTACCATTGAAATCAATGATAATGCAAACGAAAGCTTTCGTTTTTTCCATTCATGGGTTCCCCTGACGGAAAGGTCTAACGGAACCCATGAACGGAAGCCCGATGCAGATGTTAACGTGGCCTTAGATGTGATTGGTAACAGCTCGATCCTGCGTGTTACATGCATTGGGGGGCCCACTCAGATATGTTTCGCCCCCTCTGTGCTAAACCCCTAGCTGCGCCTCTGCAGCCGTGGTCCTGCTTCTAATTGCACGCACACTGTCACTTTAATTGTATGGTGCTGGTTCTCTGAGGACTCCTGCCAGAGCCGTACTAGTACGTCGCTGGATATCAAAGGGGTTAAAAACATTGATGGTAGATCACTGGGAGAGTGACATGCCCATTTGCTTGCTTAGTTTTTTCGGAAACCGTATGGTTGGCCATTGACTATAAAGGTCCGACCATGTTGACTTTAAAAAAAGTCATACTAAACCGAGAGGCACGATTGTGATAGGTCATCAATGTCTTAAGTGAGATAACCCCTTTAGGTCGATGGAAAATAGAAATTCTTAAAAGCTAATGAACATAGGGGATGGCTGCCACCCAAACTCCCATTCTGAAGCCGTGTGTAATGGACATTATATACCTACAGACAGTACAGCCTTTTGATGATTCTCTTCCCTATTTACTGTGCTTCACAAAATGTTGATGCTATTTTAATACTTAAAGGGGTTATGTGGGGACCAAAAATGATTATCAGTGTAGTCCCTGCAGTGTGTGATACACTCGCTAATATACATTCCGGTCCCCCGTCGCGCTAATTCTGAGATTTTCATCGATTTTTATAGCGCTGCCGGGGGACTGAAAGTCTAGTTGCACAGTCTTATTTGATGATGATACGACTCTTGGTCACATGACTGACACCGCTGCACTGTATGTGCTAGCAGGAGCAGTAGAACAGAGATCACATAGAGTGGAGCGGGATCGGTAACATTACCAAGAGTCGTATCGTCATCAAAGAAGACTAGACTTCCGGTCCCCCGGTGGCGCTATAAAAATCTATGAAAATCTCAGAATCAGTGCGACGGGGGACCGGAATGTATATTAGCGAGAGTATAACAGACTGCAGGGACTACACTGATAATAATTTTTGGTCCCCACATAACCCCTTTAATAATCATTTTTATTACTTCATTCATTTGGTTTACTAACTTTTTGAGCGCACACTCCATTTCGTTCTTTTCCTCATTGGCTTCTTGAAGTTGTGAGAAAACTCTGGTGAGAAATTCTTCAAAACTTGAAAGTAGATGAGGTTCATCCCTCCTTAGATCCATCCACAAGCGTTTTATTGTATTCTCACTGCAATGAAGTAGAAATGCTTTTGACTTGACTTGATCAAGGTGAATAAATTGAAAACACAGTCAATTTAATCTGTAGATGTTTAAAGGGCTAGTACAAAATTACAAAAACATGGTTGCTCTCTTCACAAAACAGCGCCACACCAGTCCACGGGTTGTGTCTGGTATTGCAGCTCAGCTCCATTGACGTGAATGGGACTAAGATACAATACCACACACAACCTGTTGACAGGTGTGGCGCTGTTTTTCGGACTGTAGTTTATCAATGGAGAGATGAGAGGAACTCTCAAAACTTGATCACATGATCACAGCTCGTCTACTCTCTCCATACAGAAAATACAGGCTTCAAATGATGCCAAGAAGAGTAGTAGGAGTAGTAACTCATTTTCCCCATTCCTGCTCTTCCTTATTGAGTGATTTGGATAATAGGGAATTACTATGTATGCGATTGCCTAATATTATTACAACAGTGTATCGTACTGTGCTGGGGGAGATATTTCCTAGACATAGAGGTAAAGTAGGTTAGCAATGATAAACCAGTCCATGGTCATCAGATGGTCCTGTATGTTGTATAAATATCATGACATTTAGGGTAACCGCAAAGATCATTCTTTATACGAAGGTGTGAACCTATTTTGGTAGAAAGCAGCCTTGTTTTTCTAATCCCGGACAACCCATTAAAAGAGATGGTCCTACCAATTACCTTCCTACATCGTCTTCTTTATGGACCGGACTTTTACTCTGCATTCCCATTAAATTTACATTGAGCATCTCATAGGAATGCACAGTGAAAGTGACTTACGGTGAATTATGAATTGCAGAGTGAATAACGGTGAAAAGTGAATTGTAGCCAGGATAGTTCGGCAACAAAGTGTCCGGTAAGAGGATGACTTGCCCTACCTTTTACCGGGTGTACTTGACAAATGGGAGCCACAATAGAGAAATTTACTGGAGTGTCTTTCTAAGGGCGTTGTCTCAGAGTGATTGATGTTCCCAGGCACGGGTATAGACACACACAGAATAGTAGCTCCGTTGGTGACCTGGTGACAGAGATTTTAGCCCCATGGGGTAAAACATGGCTGACAGGAAATAGCTTCTTCTTGTAATAGAAGATGGAATATTAACAGCTGGCCTTATACTAAAATGCTGCATACATTTACTGAAGATAAGAATTTAGGAGGAACTCAATCACGTTTTCATTTTGGATAAATTTTGAATTCTTTCGAATTTATGTGCAAGACCTATTAGAGTCTGTCCTCCTACTCTGCTATCTCAAGGTATTATCTTGGATTGACAGCTCAATATACAATAATTGTAAGACAATAACTGCAGTGTATATACTAGCAGTGGCATACATAGTAGAGAGGGTGACCCTAGCCAAGATCAAAATGAGATCACATTATGGTGCCCAATTTTGCCACCCAATGCAGAAGAGAGTAAATTTTGTGTCCCTTTCCACGTACTTAGGCCAATTCCCCCCTCACTTACATGATTACTATACAGCTGCACAGGTTCTTGCCCTACAACAGCAAAGATAGGATAACCCCCTCCTCTCCAAGGGCCCCATAGAAGCCGAATGGTCTATACGGTATGTACGTCCATGGGCAAAAAATTATCACTGCAAGGAAATTGACCATTTGCAGGGCACCCATAAGGATCAGTGATCATTCATTGTTTTCATTGAATGCCTGTTGTCTTCTCCAGCCGAGAGCCATGCAGGACAATCAATGTTTAATAGGACATATAGCAGGGGGTTGTCTTAAATCAATGGCGGAGCGACGAAATCAAAAAAATTTAAAAATGGATAACGTTTTTGAATTCGAGAATGACAGGAGAAATATTTTATTTCAACAAAAATCTACAAAAAGTGAATTGTACTTTATATCATAAGGCTGCATCGCAACAGGCAAGCTTTGCAATATAGGTTCAATTTCCGTTTTACATTCGGCTGTATCATCGCCTACTGCCTAAATGACTTTTTTCCTATAATTCTACATCTCATACCGTCTACACCACGGGCTCGTACAATATAGCCTACTGCTGTACAATTACTTATATTATTCAGAACAAGAAAACACTTCCTGACCCTGATGCTTAGTAAAGCAAATTACGTATTTTCTATGGAAATGATTTTGTGTTACGATTCTGAAAACAATAATGCGTCCTTTCAAATGGCCAAAAAATCTCTGGTTTATTTCCTACTTGCCACTGGGTCATTATGAGGGTTTGTGTAATTGTTGCCTTACAAATGACTCAATTATCCAGCATTGTAACAAACAGGAAAGTATTAATAGTTTCATATTTAATTACCCGCAGTTCAATTATGTCAGGATTGAACAAAGTGCGGTACTTCTAGACGGCCGCCTGTTGATCGGAGATTGTGTAATGGTAATTTTGTAGCTTAAAAAGAAGATCCACCATTGCAACAAATTTTTCTTTTCATTGTTCCAGTGCATCTAAAATGACATATTATGCAACTTTGAAAATAGTCTTAAAGGCTATGTACACCTTTGAGGGGCATTTTTATTTTGTAACTTTATAATTCGTTTTTATTAAAAATGTGTTTTACTTTTTTAGATACAGCTGCTCTGTATTCTCTATACAGAGCAGCTGTATGTAGCGCTAAATCCTGTTCCCATCAGGTCCGCGGGACTGACGGGTTTTCTGACACGCAGGATCCACCTGTTATCTATCGTATCTAAGGCCTAATTCACACGAATGTGTTAAACGTCCGTGTGACGGACGTTGAAAAAACGTCCGTCACACGGACCTATATAATTTAATGTGGCTGCTCACACGGCCGTTGTTTCAACGGACCGTGTGAAGGGTTCGTGAGAAAGTAGGACATGTCCTATTTTTTCACGCTTCACGCATCCCTCCATAGACTCTAGTCTATGGAGGATGCGTGATATCGCGTCCCGCAGCGCAAGCACGGATGCACCTTGGACGTGAAAAATTAAAGTTTTTCACATCCGAGATGCGCAACGCCCGTGTGAATCCGGCCTAACTTCATAACTTAGATGTGATAGATTGCAGGTGGATCATGTGTGTTAGGGCATGACCACACATGGCGGAATTCCTCCGCAACTGTCCGCATCAATGCCGCACAGAATCTGCGTTGCAGATTCTGCAGCGGATCTGCACAAAATGTGCAGAAAATTGATGCGGACTGGCCGCTGCGGACTGCAGGAAAAGTGCTTCTCTTCTCCCTATTCAGTGCAGGATAGAGAGAAGGGACAGCACTTTCCCTAGTGAAAGTCAAAGAAATTCATACTTACCGCCCGTTGTCTTGGTGACGCGTCCCTCTTTCGGCATCCGGCCCGACCTCCCTGGATGACGCTCCAGTCCATGTGACCGCTGCAGCCTGTGCTTGGCCTGTGATTGGCTGCAGCCGTCACTTACACTGAAACGTCATCCTGGGAGGCCGGACTGGAGACAGACGCAGGGAGTTCTCGGTAAGTATGAACTTATATTTTTTTTTACAGATACATGTATATTGAGATCGGTAGTCACTGTCCCGGGTGCAGAAACAGTTACTGCCGATCGCGTAACTCTTTCAGCACCCTGGACAGTGACTATTTACAGACGTCTCCTAGCAACGCTCCCGTCATTACGGGAGCCCCATTGACTTCCTCAGTCTGGCTGTAGACCTAGAAATACATAGGTCCAGCCAGAATGAAGAAATGTCATGGTAGTAAAAACAATACGCTCCGCAGCACACATAAGATCTGCGGACTTCATTGCGGAATTTTGACTCTCCATTGAAGTCAATGGAGAAATTCCGCCATGAGTCCGCAACCAGTCCGCCACTGCTCCGCAACAGACAGAGCATGCTGCGGACACCAAATTCCGCTCCGCAGCCTATGCTCCGCAGCGGAATTGTACGCATCGTGTAAACGAACACTGCTAAATTAAAGTGAAAGTCAATGGAGAAACGGCTCCGCTGCGGATTAACGCTGCGGAGTGACCGCAGCGGAATTTAAGTGAAATTCCGCTATGTGTGAACCCGCCCTTAGAAACACGCAGGACCCGTGGACACTGAACCCATCAGGTCTGTGGGACTGATGGATTCAGGACATAGCGTAAGATACAGTTGCTCTGTATAGAGAATACAGAGCAGCTGTATCTCAAACAGTAAAACTAATTTTTAATAGAAATTAATTATAAAGTTACACCAAATAGACTGATTGGCCTGTTTATTTAAAAAAAAATACCCCCACAAAGGTGAACATAGCCTTTAATTAAAAATCTTCTATTGTTTTGTGTCTACAGCTCCTATGCAGACATGTTAATCTCCATAACAGATTATAAATAAACGCTGTGTAGTCTGAACCTGCAGTCCTTTTCCCTTCCATCTGTTCCCTAATTATTAGAAACTTACATTTGGTAGTTCAGCAAGATGTAGGTTGCAGATGGATGTCAATATGACTGCAAGATCAGACTACAGAGTTTGCTTGTTGTCTGTTACTATGGAAACACATAGGTTTGAATAGGAGTTCTATACACAAACAATAGGAGACTGTGTGAAAAGTTGCTTGCTTTTTCATTGGTTGCCAAAGTTGACTTTTCCTTTAAAACAACTGTCCATTGCCATGGTTGGACAGTCATTATGTGCCTTCTATAGGGTGGGTCACAAACCCAGCCACATGTCCTTTAGTATGGAGTGGGTGAGCAGGAACTGGTGAGTGACATCACCAGCTATATCCACCGCTCAATTGACCTAGACTGTTGTCTATTACATGAGTCCGTACAGCCTCAGACTACCGCTTCCACCCATATTGGCATTGCATGGAAGCGGAAGTCACAGTGACATCCATCACTGCCGACTTTTGAGCTCTACTGCCATATTGGTGACCGTCACTTTGACATTTTTATTAGATTACATGTTTGTTATATTATTGGTTGGCTCCTGCATGAATATTCCAATGTAATATGATGGATATTTTGAAACTCTGAAAGTCAAATGGTCCCTAAAAAGAGCATACAAACTTAAGCAGCCCATACAGACAAGAGAGAAATTGAGCCAAGTGGACTATTTAGGTGATTTCGGCTGATCATCATGTCAATTTTTTTACGTGAACTATTGCTCAAAATGGCGAAAGACTAACTGAGGTCTCCTGAAAAAGGTGATCTGTTATGTTGGAATTTAGAAAAAAACAAAAAGACAAGCTTAATTTTGGTAATTGCTCTAACGTTAGTGATTATATGGCCATTTTTCACATTAAAGTGGTTGTTTGGTTTTCCAATACCCTCATAATTTAATTAATAGAAGGTGCCCCCCATTCAGGCCCCCCAGAGCGGCTACAATGGGCACCACTTACTCTGGAGGACCCATCGCATCCGTAAATTACATGGACAGCTTATTGATTCCAACGGAAACTGTGTAATGCTTCACTTCCCCTGTGGTGGCACTGCAGGGAAATTAAACACTTGCTGTTGGTTTTCCCCACAGATTGCAGCTGATTTAGGGGTCCTCCTTGTAATTTTTGTCTCGCAAGAAAGGACTGTTCAAAGAGGACAACTACTTTAAATTGAGAAGCAGCCATGATAAACTACTGTATACTTACTCCTCTAAAAATTTGTTTGCCCCTAAACCATCTATCAAGTTGTAGAACTGGGTGTTCACATCCTCCTCTTGGACATCTTGAGTACTTTTTTCCCACTTTGTCTGATACATGTTTTCGAATTCAACTTGCTCAGCAAGTTCCCCTTGAGCTATTGCCTTCATTTGTGTTTCTTCTCCATTTAAAAAGTGACCTGAAATATTGCAAAAAGTTGAAATTTGATTAGAGCTAACTCAACTACCCTCACCACTAGGGGGAGCTCACTGCATATAGATTTATACAACTCCCGCAGCATTTTATACAAGCTGTATAAATCCATATGCATTTTGCTCCCCCTAGTGGCAGCTGCAGGCAGCCAGATTTATATAATTTATGTAGTCAGTAAAACAGAGCTCCCCTATACAAATATATTATGAAATTAATCACCATAGAATTTTGGAAATTAACTTTAATAATGGAGTAGTACATTTGATGGAGATTTTAGAGCGGAGTGAGACCTCCGGAGTGGAGGAAAGTATTGTTAGGGGTCACAGAACCCCTTTAACACCTGTAGACATTCTTGTGCAAGGTGAAAAAAATCTCAGGGGCAACAAGACTGTGGACAGAAGATGGTTAAATATATGGCAACATTTTTAGGATGATTAATAATGGAACTATTTCTGCATCTACTCACCATAACAATAAAATTACAACTATAACATACCATAGATATAACATATACTTTGTTATATGATTGCCTGATATCCCATTTGCTAGAACTTACATATCAGGTTTTAAGAGGGACTGGTCAGTCAGGTGAGATGCCAGACTGCCCTATCTGTTAATGATCTGAAACCTCCTAAGAGTCATACCCTAAATCAGAGGTGGGGAACCTTTTTTCTGCTAAGGGTCATTTGGATTCTTATAACATGTGGTCGAGTGACAAGTGGAGGGTCAGAACATCCAGTAAAAATTGGCAACGTTTCTACCCGTGACAAGTGGAGGGTCTTTCTATTTCAATCAATAGATTGTTTTATTGGTCAGAACATCCAGTAAAAAATGGCAACATTTCGACCTGTGACAACTGGAAGGTCTTTCTGACCCTCCATTTGTCACGGGTCGAAATGTTGCCATTTTTTACTGGATGTTCTGCCCAATAAAATAATCTATTGACTGACATTTGGGAGACGTGTGCTGCTGTTCAACCATGTTTTTTCTGAAGATTACATTACGTCAGACTGAGTTTTGATTTTACAGCGTGACGCCGCTCCTGATATCGGGATTTGTACTGCTTTATTTTTGGAATATCCACAGGATATGTCATAAATGTCAGATAGATGCGGGTCCCACCGCTGGGACGCGCACCTATCTCTAGAATTAGGTTCCCTAAACCCCGTTCTGCCGCTCTGTGTTGCGGCAGAAGCTGAGCTACGCTGTTTCCGTACCTCCCATGGTAGTGAATTGCAGTTACGGTAGCAGCGTAGCATGCAAGTTATACTGTTTCCGTCACACTACCATTCAGTTCTATGGGACTTACGGAAACAGCGTAGCTCAGCGAGCAAAGCTGTTTCCTTCTTTATGGTCAGAAATCACACGCTTCAGCCACAACATGATGAGGTAAAATGGGGTTTAGGGGACCCCATTCTAGAGACAGATCTGGGACCCGCACCTATCTGACAATTATGACATATCCTGTGGATATATCATAAATGTCCTTCATAGGAAAAACACCTTTAAGTCACCTGACCTCACTTCATGAGTTTAGGACAGGTCCTATGTGTACACTACAGCAAAATTTCTACATTTAGGCCTCAGCTAAGTTTCTACATTTTAGGTCAGGCGCAAGAGGAGGGCAGATGGAGCCAAGTACTGTCATTACTACTAGTAAATGTGGATGTGGCTTTCTGAGTAAGGAGGTCAGTGCGTGCCGGCCCGGGAGTGGACGAGTCCAGTCACCTCACCTGAGTCATCTGACCTCACGTCAGGTGACTCAGGTCAGGGGACTGGTCCACTCCCGGGCCGGCACGCACCGGCCTCACAAAGACAGCCATCATACTTGGCTCCGCCTCCCTCCTCCTGCTTCTAAATGTGAGTAGGGCGGATGGAGCCAAGCAGGGAATGACACGGCGGCAGCAGCGGTTAGAGTGAGGTCGGACCAGACCAAATGATCTCACGGTCCTTATACAGCCCGCGCGCCGGACGATCCCCACCCCTGCCCTAAATTGTAGACATGGAGAAGGGGGATGCTGCTGCAATTTCTCTCTGTGTCTGCGAGACTGCAGGGGAAAGAGCAGATGTGGCATGAAATCTGATTGGCTCAGAGTGCTCAGCACAGCACTACAATAATAAGAAAGACCACGCCCACTTAGGTATATAGACAGTAAAAATATACATTTACAAAGGCATAAAGCAGGATGGAAAAATACCCAATATCTAATATACATCTACAGCTGCCTAAGGAAGAATCTTCAAGAAAAATTGAATTATCAGGGTCCATGCACCATCAGAGGCCAGGGCTCAAAGTTGGATCATGGTTTTAGAGATCATACTTTCCTTAGCACGGACTAAATATGACCAAGACCCTGGAAAAATCCTCTAAGTCAACAGGACATTAGTCTTAAGGATACGGGAAGAATGGAAATTAACTGTATATAATTGCAGTGAACAGGACTTGCTGGACACATTTAGGACAGCATAGATCCAGTATATTTAAAGGAACATCCCAGTAAAATTGTTTGCAGGCTCTGAGGGGGTGGTGCATGCCTCAAGGACAGAAATCATGCTCCACCCCCTCAGTCCCTGCACTAGGCATAGTACAGTGTGTCAGAGTGTTCCTTCAAATATAATTTTTCAGATTTACCTATCTAAAGACAGAAGCACTCACTAAATCCTGTAGTGAATTCTTCCAGTGTCAGATATCCATTCCCATCGGAATCCAGAGTATCGAATACGTTTTCCAGTTCATCGAGACTAAGAGGTAGCTCTCCATGAAGCCTCTAGAAGAGATGAAGATTAATGTAAAGAAATTTAATAATACAGTCAACTTCATACTATTTTTCTCATGCTGTGTGGATCCAGAGGAAGCAAAAACAAAACCTGGTGATACAAAAAGAGCAAAATCCTTACTGACCCCAAACATGGCAATCAGAACAAAGGTGGCCCTACATGTCACCCTAAACTTCCCCAGAAACATATTTATTATACTGAGCTCCAAATCCCATGCATGAAACGTTTTTCAGCTGGCTAACACGGTTTAAAGAGAGATAATAATAAGACTGTGGCTGCCTGCATCTGCCACTAGGGGGCGCTTACTTCACATGAGGCTCCCCCTAGTGGTGGCTGCAAGTAAAAGTAGCCAGATTTTTATGTTCCCTAGCTAGATGGGAAGCAGTGGATTTGGAGCTTAATATAATAGAAAAAAATGATATTCCCCATAAAATACCAATTCTGGAATATAATTTCTTATAACTCTGCATTGTGCCTTTCCTCTGTTATTCCACCTAGAAATGTATGAATACGTTGACAACTGGGTGTTATCATTCCCCTTGTCATTCAGTAGTAAAGGTGAATACGAGAGTAACTACCGGGAAAGCCAGCATAGCAGCCAAGGTCAGAAGTGAGTCACCATTAGTGATAATTGAGATCGTACGCCAGGAGGAGCCGAGGAACGTAGATCCGTAAGAAGAAAACAGAGCTCCAACCCTTGATGTTAAAGGGGTTGTGTGAGATTAGAAAAAATTTATTCTAAAGAAACCACTCCACTGTTGTCCATGGGCTGTCTCTGATATTGCAGCGAAGCTCTATTCAAGAGAATGTATCTGAGCTGCAATACCAGACACAGCCATTGTACAAGAGTGGCGCTGTTTCTGGAAGAAAGCAGCTGTTTGTATAACCTCAATCCATTTAAGATTCATTTACAACCTTACAGGTCTTGCCTTTATCTGCCCAAGGACTCTGATCAGGACTCTGTATTCTCCCACCAACCTTACCATATCCGGTACTTATAAAATAAAGAAATACTAAATGGATCTGTAATTAAAGAGGACCAGTCTCCTCTCTTGACATGTCTATTTTTTAATAAATACATGTATTCCCCATGAACTAACAATTCTGGAACATCTTTTCTTAGAACTCTGAGTTGTACCATTCCTCTGTTATTCCTCCTAGAAATGTATAAATAAATTGACAATGGGCGTTACCATTTTCCCTTGTCAAAGGTGCGTGTGCCTATACAATCTCATTCTGTCAGCACTGATTGGACATTGTCAGTCTGTGTAGGGACACCCCCCCCCCCCCACAAAACTGGTTTCACCCAGTTGTCAATTTATTCATACATTTCTATGAGGAGTAACAGAGGAGTGGCACCATGTTTTCTAAGAAAAGATGCTCCAGAATTGTTATTTCATGGAGAATACAAGTTTTTTTTTCTAAAATAGACATGTCAGCAGAGGTAACAGCTCCTCTTTAGAGTCTCAGAATTTATTAAAGAAGTTTTCTGGATAATGTAAATCAAGTCATTTTATAATGAAAAGCTATGCAACTTTCAACTACTCTTTGTGTTTCAATTCCTTCCCATTTTCAAAATCTCTGCTTGCTACCAGTGAACTAAACAACTTGTTAACATCCAGAGGTTGAAAACCTGTTCTGATCATGTCCAAAAGACACAGATAAAGGGATCAATATAAGCGAGAGCACTGATATGCTTTATTAACTGTGCGCCTCGGTAAACAGTACAGATTGTCAGCTTCTGTTTGCAAAGAAGTGTGTTTCTATTCACTAAGGGGGGATTCACACGAGCGTGATTTGGCAGCGTGTAGGGCGCGTGGTTTTCGCGCGGCACGCAATGCCCTATAGAAGTCTATGGGGCAGTACACACAGTCCGTGTATTTTGCGCAGCGTTTGTTCGCTGCGCAAAATACGCGACAGGTTCAATAACTCTGCGTATTTCACGCATCACGCACCCATTGAAGTCAATGGGTGCGTGAAAACCAGGCAGGTCGCACGGAAGCACTTCCGTGCGAACAGCGCACGAGCTGTCAAAAGGATGAATGGAAACAGAAAAGCACCACGTGCTTTTCTGTTTCCAAGCATCCAAACGGAGTGTCTTTGCGAGGAGCGAACCCCGACAACCGAAGCTAACTTCACCGGGTTCGGCCAAACTCGTTTTGGCCGAACCCGGCCAAAAAATTTCCGGTCCGCGACGTCGGGAGACATTCACTGTGCATGGTGCTGAAAGAGTTAAACTGTTTCAGCACCATGGACAGTGACTTGCGATCCCAAAATACATGAACCTGTAAAAAAAACCGAAGTTCTAACTTACCGATTACTCCTGTCTCCTTCCTGCAGTCCGACCTCCCGGGATGACACTTCAGTTCAAGTGACAGCTCCAGCCAATCACAGGCCAAGCACAGGCTGCAGCCAATCACAGGCTGCAGCGGTCACTTGGACTGCCGTGTCATCCAGGGAGGTGGGGCCCGATGTCAAGAGAGGCGCGTCACCAAGGACGCGTCACCAAGGCAACGGCCGGGAAGTTCTCGGTAAGTAGGAACTTTATCCTTTTTTTTACAGGTTTTTCGCTGTTGTGTTCGGCATTCACTGTCGAGGGTGCTGAAAGATTTAGCTCTTTCAGCACCTTGGACAGTGACGGGCGTCGACAAGCCTCATCTCTATGATGCCGGCTGCGCGAAAATCACGCAGCCGCGCATCAGACACGCATGACACACGCAGCTGTCAAATGGTTTTTGCGCTCGCAAAACGCCGCGTTGTTTGCGCGCGCAAAAACGCAACGCTCGTGTGAATCTGCCCTATTAGTAAGCAGAGATCTTGAAAATAGTAAGGAATTGAAACGCAAAGTATATAAACAAAAAGTTGCTCAACCATTTATTATACAGTGAATGACCTTTCGTTACATAAAACCCAGAAAAACCCTTTAAGTTCTAAAATTGTCTACACCTGACTTGAATTAAGGCCTAACAAGATAAAGAGGTTGCTTGGTTTTGAGAACTCATTTTCAAATAGATAATTCAGAGTTAAACGGGTTGTCCAATTTGGACAATCCCTATTTGTTAGAAGGTTCCATTGACAATGAGCAAATCACAAAGTGTCCTCCTGTTAAGACCCCAGCGATCAGCTATAATCTGTGAGGAGACCTGGCAATGAGTATTTAATTCCCCTACAGTGCCACCACAGGGGAAATTAAGTATTAGGGTATGTGCACACACACTAATTACGTCCGTAATTGACGGACGTATTTCGGCCGCAAGTACCGGACCGAACTCAGTGCAGGGAGCCGGGCTCCTAGCATCATACTTATGTACGATGCTAGGAGTCCCTGCCTCTCTGCAGGACAACTGTCCCGTACTGTAATCATGTTTTCAGTACAGGACAGTAGTTCCACGGAGAGGCAGGGACTCCTAGCATCGTACATAAGTATGATGCTAGGAGCCCGGCTCCCTGCACTGAGTTCGGTCCGGTACTTGCGGCCGAAATACGTCCGTCAATTACGGACGTAATTAGTGTGTGTGCACATACCCTTACACACTGGCAAAAGCTGAACAGAATCGAAGCACGAGCACTTCTGCCGCTTCGTTTTAACTATTGGTGGGGGTCTGAGTTCTCGTACGCCCACCAATCAAAACTTCTGACAAGTCACTATGACATGTCAGAAGTTTGTTGAACATTTAGTTACCCTTTAAGGGCACATTCAGACGTGGCAGAATTGCTGTTGAATTCCGCTGCGGACAGTCCGCAGTGGAATTCTCCAGCGGCCGTTTTTTACATTTGTTTCTGAGCATTTTTAGGAAACTTAGTTCAGACGTTGCGGAAAATAACAGTGCGGAATTTAGGCTGCGATGCAGAATTGTCCCTCCGCAGCATGCTCATTATGTTGCGGAGAAGAAGCGGAATTTCACTGCGTATTTCAGCCTTTCCAATGCAAATACTGAAATCTGTGGCAAGTCCGCTGTGATATCTGCAACGTCTGAGTTACCAGTCAAATATGCAAATGTTGGTGCAGATTCGTTGCGTAATTACCCCAAATCTGCACCAACATTTGCAGCGGAAAAATTCTGCCACGTCTGAACATGGCCTAATTGTATCGCATCTGTATTTCAACATAAAGAGAGAGCTGAGAGACCAAGGTCAAAGGCAAACTTGTCACATTGACTGCATTATAGTCATCAGTATCTGAAAAGCCACCGGTTGTGACAATATACAATATACAATATATACTGCTGCTGATAGCTAGTATCTTTATTACAACTCACTGCATGCACCCACAGCAAGGACTCAGGAATCAGTGATGAATACAATATACTGTGATGTTAGGGCCACTGTAGCATTCATACATAGAGGATTCCTGTTATGTTCTCCTTCATCTTCTAGTATTTAAGATTTCAGATGCTAGTTTTGTTTTTATTTGACTAAAAGCAAAAGCTCAGGAAGGTCAAGTCTTCATTTACCATCTTATGTACATATCATCTACTTTACTGCATCCTACAAAACATTTTTATGCAATTTTTTCACAAGTTTTTTTTAATAAAAAATAATAGAATTAGGCTAGATCTATAGCACTTAGATAGATAGATAGATAGATAGATAGATAGATAGATAGATAGATAGATAGATAGATAGATAGATAGATAGATAGATAGATGATAGATAGATAGATAGATAGATAGATAGATAGATAGATAGATAGATAGATAGATAGATAGATAGATAGATAGATAGATAGATAGATAGATAGATAGATAGATAGATAGATAGATATGAGATAGATAGGATAGATAGATAGATAGATAGATAGATAGATAGATAGATAGATAGATAGATAGATAGATAGATAGATAGATAGATAGATAGATAGATAGATAGATAGATAGATAGATAGATGATAGATAGATAGATAGATAGATAGATAGATAGATAGATAGATAGATAGATAGATAGATAGATAGATAGATAGATAGATAGATATGAGATAGATAGGATAGATAGATAGATAGATAGATAGATAGATAGATAGATAGATAGATAGATAGATAGATAGATAGATAGATAGATAGATAGATAGATAGATAGATAGATAGATAGATAGATAGATATGAGATAGATAGATATGAGATAGATAGATAGATATGAGATAGATAGATAGATATGAGATAGATAGATAGATAGATAGATAGATAGATAGATAGATAGATAGATAGATAGATAGATAGATAGATAGATAGATAGATAGATAGATAGATAGATAGATAGATAGATAGATAGATAGATGATAGATAGATCGATAGATAGATAGATAGATAGATAGATAGATAGATAGATAGATAGATAGATAGATAGATAGATAGATAGATAGATAGATAGATAGATAGATAGATATGAGATAGATAGATAGATAGATAGATAGATAGATAGATAGATAGATAGATAGATAGATAGATAGATAGATAGATAGATAGATAGATAGATAGATAGATAGATAGATAGATAGATAGATAGATAGATAGATATGAGATAGATAGATATGAGATAGATAGATAGATAGATAGATAGATAGATAGATAGATAGATAGATAGATAGATAGATAGATAGATAGATAGATAGATAGATAGATAGATAGATAGATAGATAGATAGATGGATGGATGGATGGATGGATGGATGGATGGATGGATGGATGGATGGATGGATGGATGGATAGATAGATAGATAGATAGATAGATAGATAGATAGATAGATAGATAGATAGATAGATAGATAGATAGATAGATAGATAGATAGATAGATAGATAGACACCTAGTAGAGCTATTGGCTAATCATCTGACCTGTTGAAAAACTTTTTTCTGCTTACTTTTTGCCTACATAAAAAATAAAATAAAACCTTTAGCCAAATTTATTTTGGATAATCCAAGTAACAGAACATTCAGCGTCTTGTGTCCTCCTGATCTTACCTGCATGTCACGACCCGTTATGAAGCCTTTATCCTCAATATCACAAATCTGGAAAAACTCATGTGCTTTCCCCAGCATTATCTGCGGCCCCGGCTCTTGCCCCCTCGTCCATTTCTGATCATCTTCTGACATCTTTGGACCACGTGGCCTGTGCTTGACTTGTAGTGTTGAAGAATATTCCAAAGCGGCCATTGCACTGTCTACTTCTTCTTGTGGAAGCCTCAAACTCTGGTCAAGAACCTAGATGTTAAAGGTAGAAAGTAAAACCTGAAAGTGCATTCGAGTCTCGCAGTGATGCTTCCGATCATCTCTTAGCAACCGTCTCTTTAATTAGCCATGAAAGCCGGAAAAAAACAGGAAAAAAACAAAAAGGGCTTTTTGAAAATCCCAGCCTCGTTCTGTTCCTTTAATAAAGTGGACGAGAACACACAACCCACACAGGCGGATCGACTACAAGACAAGGACATAATTACTTCCCTCTCGAGCAGGGACATCGGTGGACAGTTGATACAAAGCGTAGCGCTCTTCATGCTTATTATGATTCAATTCATAATCTTACTCCATAGACAACCACCTATAATGTAATGTCATTAATATTTACACTGAGACATCCTCATTCGCTACCCCAGAGGTGTAATCCGAAGCTCCTGAACCCCAATGCAAAATCTGTAACAGGTCCTCGCGCTCAGACCTGAATCCGTCAGGTCTGCAGGACTGACGGGTTCAGTGACAAAGGGTCCTGCGTGATCCCCCTGTAATCGATCACATCTAAGTAATGAACTTAGATATGATCGATAGCAGCTCGATCCTGCGTGGACCCACTAACACTGAACCCGTCAGTCCCGTAAATCTGACGGATACAAGTTTCAGCACAAGATACAGCTGCTCTGTATACAGGATACAAAGCAGCTGTATCTGAAAAAGTTACAATATTTTTTTATAAAAAGTATTTAGAAAGCTGCACCAATGACATTGATAAACATTTGTATTAAAAAAAACAAAAAATATTTCAAAGTTGTACATAGTCAATAATATGTAACGATTCAGGAAAATATGGAATAACCTTGAAAAGCAGGGACGACGACTTAGAAATGCTTATTGTGTGTACATCGAGTAACAGATCAGAAACATTATCTCATTTACTTTAATAAAAATGTATTCTGCCTCCAACAAGTCATCATGGTGTCGGCAAAATCGGATTGCCGGGGGGGGGGGGGCTGCATTCAGTAATATTACAGTTTAAGGAAGGCAAAGTATAAAGTAAGAAATTAAATTATTTTTGGATCCAACCCCACTTTTGGTTGAGAGTAAATATTCCTCAGCTGATCAGCGATCGTCCGGTAGCTAAACCTCCACGGATCAGCAAGTAGCCACTGCGAGTTGTCCTGCAGTGGCCACTGCAGGAGAAATG
Organism: Rhinoderma darwinii; assembly: GCF_050947455.1. Lineage (NCBI taxonomy): Eukaryota > Metazoa > Chordata > Amphibia > Anura > Rhinodermatidae > Rhinoderma > Rhinoderma darwinii. Next base: position 17,248,700 of record NC_134689.1, on the reverse strand, counting down.
GGGTATTACATGTTATCAATTCCAATAAAAAGGCAACCATATAATACATGAATGCCCTGTGCCCTCCAGAGCGGAAGCTGGATCTTATTTACTTTTATCAAAATAAATTCTACTTCTAGGTTTGATGTCAGAATGAATTCAGAATGCCGGTGTGGCTACACAAGGTGTACAAGCTGCAACTGGTCATATATTTCTCCTGCAGCGGCCACTACAGGAGAAATGTGGTATTACGCAGCCACCATTCAAATAAATGAGTGTGTTGAGTCCTGTAGAGCAGGTGCCATTTTGCTGGGATTTTTAACTCTGGCTGATAAGGGGGAGTTCCGAGCAGGGTTCCCCCCTCTTTGATGTCCATATACCCTAATGTCATATAACAGAGGCCATTGCAGGAGAAATGTGGTATTCAAATAAATGGTTGAGCATGTAATGCAGGGTCCCGCTGAGTCCTCCAGAGTGGTAGCTGCTCTTTCAGCGACTTTCCACTCTGGCTATTAAAGGGTGGTCCGGGCACCTCTATGACTTTCTTATATATCTTACAGATCATATGAACAGGGGTTTCTAACGTATTTAGGACGCACTGAAAACCAGATAATTACAAATTCCAGATTACACATGATTTTTAATAGGTGACCTGTCATATCGATTTTGATACATTTCTCCTCATTAACACTTCCTGGCATAGTGGTGTTTTTCTAACAAAACCTCATCAGTTCTCCTTGCTTTTCCGATTTGTATTCACTACAAAACCATAACCAATTAGGATCTCTGTCAATAACTCTTGACAGACCAAAATGTCAAGATGCATTTAACACATCTGTAGTATTAAAAACACACTGCGCTCATTTAAAATCCTGTTCAATTAAAAACAATGCATTAACCTCTTTTGATCCTTGCAAAAAAAATTACTTTTATATAATAATATCGGATTTTATCAAAACATTTGTAGATTACAATAATTTTACATAGGTCGTATATTTGATATCAATGAGGAGAAAGAAATGATCCAGCGCTGGTGGTGGTATTAAAAGGGAGATGAGAGTCCCATGTTTATTGGAAAAAGTAGTAAAATCGGAAGGGAGACGCAGTCCCAAGATGCAAGTAGTCAGGATCTGAACCTGAGCCTACGCGTTTCGAACGCGATCTGCGTTCTTAATCATGGCAAGTAAGGTTAAGAACGCAGATCGCGTTCGAAACGCGTAGGCTCAGGTTCAGATCTTGACTACTTGCATCTTGGGACTGCGTCTCCCTTCCGATTTTACTACTTTTTCCAATAAACATGGGACTCTCATCTCCCTTTTAATACCACCACCAGCGCTGGATCATTTCTTTCTCCTCATTGATATTCTACACCGCGGGCCGTCGCGGGGATCCGACTGACGCTACCAGGAGACGCAGACCGGTGAGCTGGAGGTTCTCTCCCTGTTTCGTATATTTGATGTTAGGGTAAGCTGATCATGGCTTTGTCCCGAATGAATGAGGTGAGAAGTCAACACCTAATATAGCAGATAAGTATCACCCATGGGGTATTCGCTTAAGGGGCATGTCCACCTTTGAACACCATCTCGCAGTTTATATATAAAATTAATCTACTTAAAAAGTTGAGTCTCTTTTTAAGCAGAAATATAGGACCTGTCGTGAGTTTTACGCAGCGGACTCACGCTGCGCAAAAATCACTGACAGTCTGCACTGCCCCATAGACTAGAATAGGTCCGCGCGACGCGCGTGAAAAGCACGCGCGTTGCACAACGTATTACACATTCGTGTAAATCCGCCCTTAATTTGGCCAAACATGGCAAACTCAGCTGTACTACATCTAACAAAACCAGCCCTGCTACATCAAACAGAATCAGCTACATACGGTTTGTACTCTCATGGAACACCGGTGAGACTAAGAACCCTTCGGATACCATTGACTGAACATCACGAACACAATCCTACACAAGTTTATCCATTTTCGGGAACTGGGTATAAAACCTGGGTGCTTATTCTTACATTTCTGACTATGCAGATCTTATCTTTTTTCTGCATTGCCACTTGGCTATAAATATAGATACAAATGGAAAACTTGTGATCTGAAGGATGACAGGTAGATTGATGACGGGTCCATGGAATAAGCAAAATGATTAAAAAAAAATAGGAAATTGAACAGAACAAAAATTTTGTTTCGTTTTTCCAAAAATGTCCTGACTTACTAAATGATCCGCCTGATGGATAGCCGAGAGGGAAACGGGAGAAAATTGCTTTAAATAGAATTTACAATTGTGTGACTTATGGGGGTATAAAATTATCGCGGTATTGACTCACGCACACGACCGTATTACGGTTCTGTAAACCTCTGAGTTGTTCGGAGCCATAATACAGTCTCCCTAGAAGTCTACCGGGCCGTACTGTACCGCCATATACCATATTGCGGAATAGAAAGGTTTTTTTTATGTCAGATTCCATATGAATCCGACAGAGAAAAATGTGTGTCATGTTCCATCAGACGTCTAGAAGGATTAAATATCTCTAAAATGTAAGGTCTTATGGACCACCAAGTGGCGGCACGTGGAATACCTACAGCTCCTTCGTTTGGAGCCGCAGAGTCGCCATGTGCCTAAGGCCTAGTGGAAACCCCCTGATACTGTATATCCTTAATTTATGTAGTAAAATGGGGCAGAGGAATTACACCCCTAACAAAAAATCAGGGGGATATAAAGTTCTTCTAGCCCATATCACGGGCTCCTTAGATCGAGGCGTTATAAGACAAATCATTATTTTCTACAGCACGAATTCCAAAGCACAAAATTCACTTTTAAGCTCCATCAGGGGCTTCGCTGTAGAGGGGCGACAGGTAGAATTCGCTACCAGGCACTGGTGCCTAAGGGGGTCTGAAAGCCCCTCTGCCTAAGAAGATACCAGCATTACCACAACAATATGCTACGGGGAAACTGTTATGGAAACATATGGGGTTTGTGGGCCAAAGACATGCCTAAGGAAAAGTGACATTATTTATTGTTAAAGGGGTTGTCCTCTTTGGACAATGCCTTTTCGCCAGAAAATAAGCTGCTCATAGGGAATCCCATTCCTTAGAAACCCAACATTTAGCTAAAATCTCGACAGAAAGTGTTCAAGTCTGCTGCAGCACCACCACAGGAGAAATTGAGCATTACATGGTGTCCATTAAAGTCAATGGGCTGTAACACACAGTCATGATGGGTCCTCCAGTGCAAGAGACACTCTTTAAAGTCCGTCCAAATTGCATCATGGACCCAAATCAGCACCTATAAAAGTATATAAAGGATAAAAAAAAAATTTAAATTAATACAAGGAAGGCGATTGCAGCCCGGCATAAATACATTGGGCACACATAGAGACGCAGTCCAGCTGCTGTCATTTGCATTCGAGGTCTATGAAATTTCCATGTGGTTAAAAATGTTGTGGTTTAATTTTATTTGCAAGCTATAAAATATGCAAATTCTCAGGACATATGAGTTACAGTACAGTCCGAGATATCGCTCCTGAGGACGTGTGGCAATTTTTTGTGTCCTTTTTTTGTAATTAAATAATTTTATTAATTCCATTCAGGGGTACAGGGAAATATGAGAGTAACTACCAGGAAAGCCGGCATAGCGGCCAAGGTCAGAAGTGACTCACCACTAGTGATAATCGAGATCATACGTCAGAAGGAACCGAGAAAATTAGATCCGTAAGAAGAAAACAGAGCTCCGACCCTTGATGTTAAAGGGGTTGTGTTAGATTGGAAAACATTTTTTTTATAAATACCGCTCCACTGTTGTTCATGGGCTGTCTCTGATATTGCAGCGAAGCTCTATTCAAGTGACTGTAGCTGAGCTGCAATACCAGACACAGCCATTGTACAAGAGTGGCACTGTTTCGGGAAAAAAGCAGCCGTTTTTATAACCTCAATCTATTTAAGATTAATTTACAACCCTTACAGGTCTTTCCCTTATCTGCCCAAGGACTCTGATCAGGACTCTGTGGTCTCCAACCAACCTTACCATATCCGGTACTTATAAAATAAAGGCATGCTAAATGGATCTGTAATTAAAGACAAACTGTCTCCTCTCCTGACATGTCTATTTTAGTAAATAATGAATTCCCCATGAAATAACAATTCTGCAGCATCTTTTCTTAGAACTCTGCATTGTGCCGTTCCTCTGTTATTCCTCCTAGAAATTTATTAATAAATTGACAACTGGGCGTTACCATTTTCCCTTGCAAAAGGGGTGTATCCCTATACAATCTGACTCTGTCAGCACTGATTGGACATTGTCAGTCTGTGTAGGGACATTCCCCCAAGTGGTAACACCCTGTTGTCAATTTATTCACAAATTTGTAGGAGGAATAACAGAGGAACGGCACAAAACAGAGTTCTAAGAAAAGATGCTGCAGAATAGAGGGGGGTCCTGAGTGATAGCCATATGCCCTAATAGGGCAAAAAGCACCTAATGAAGAGAGACTCTTACTCTAGTGGCCCATCCATGTGAATGGCCGTCATGTTAGGGTTTGTGCACGTCACATTTTTCTCCATCCGTCTGAGGTATACATTGGGAGTAGTCCCGTCATATACCTCCGATGGAAGGTAGCAACGTATCCCACTGTATAGGCATACAGTGTGATACATCGTCCAAACTTTCTGGGCAGAGTGCTATAGTAAACCCAGAGAAGCTCCTGATGCTACTGTCTATATACTGACAGTGATGTCAGGAGCAACAATGCCGGAGTCCCTGGCCAGAGCATCGCAAGCACTCTGGCCGGGGACTCCGGTCCTAGAGAAGCCCTATAGGTCACGTTCATAAATGAACAGTGACGTTAGGAGCTTTAAGATACTGGAATCTCCAAACAGAGTGCCGGCTAGGAATTCTCCAGTCCCAGAGTCCCCAGCCAGAGCACTACCGAGGCTCTGGCCGGAGACTCCACAGTTGAAAGCCCGTGATGTCACTGTCCATATATGGACATCAGGGGCTTCTCCAGTGCTGGAATCCCTACCTGATGCTCTTACCAGGGACTCTGGCTCTGGGAATGCTCTTCAAGGTTTGAGTTTAATGTATAACTCTGACGGATGCCATACAGTTTATTCGGGATCCCTCAGGATGGAATAGCGCAGTCTACTATGTTATTCCATCTTCCAAAAAAAGGTATACCGACGTACACCAGCCTGACGGAGACCAAAAGGACACTCTTTTGGCTTCCGTTGGGGTAATGGAGCCCTATGGACACGTTTAGCATGTACATCAGGAGCTTTCCCAACTGACACGCTAAATACTGCCCGCTGAAGGAGAAATGTATGATGACACAACCACTTCCGATTATCTTAACATTTTTTGCATATGTTATATTATCACTTTTTTGTGGAGAACTGTTTTGAAAAAGTTCAAATCAAACATTTAATCTTCTGCACATTTTTAACCACCATGTCCAAAAAAATTTTTTTATACGCCTGCAGTGTATAGTTCATTGGCATCCAGCTGCCTGGGACTCTTTAGGACTACTTTTCTGGGGACTCCATGTGTTGTATTTAGTAGGAATATTTAACTATCATTTAAGACTCCCTGATTACTCACTGTGTAAACACATTTGAAGCAGCGTGAGATCCGGACGAATGACGTCGTCTTAAAACACGTATAATCTGCTCGTCAATTTTGGCAAATTAAGTTATAGCGGGACCTTGAGAACATTCAGAGATCACAATCAGAGGGTTTTCCGTATAGCGAGTCATTTTATTTCTTCTCTTCAGAAAGTAATTCTATATTTAGACATGAATAATTCACTGTTAACAAGACTTGCCCAGACCCGTGCCACTTTCATGCCGTCAACCCGCCTGCCCTTCATTATTCTCACATGTTGTGGTTTTTCTTCAGATCCCTCAATCTGATTGTAAGCTTTCTGCACGTCTAGCAGAGATTGCTTGTTGGGGTTTGTAGTTTTTTATGTGATGTTTCCAGCATATAAAATTATATAATACTACATAAAACTTCTCTATACATAACAATAAAAATAATGGTATTAATTAAAGGGGACCTGTGACCATTTTCCTGAACAGCTCTTCTAGATCATGTTGGGTCCTGATTGGTCCCATCCTCTTTGATATTAGGTGGCAAGAACATGTGCAGGACTCCCCTCTCCCATTCTGTCCTGGGTGGCAAAACCTGGCACCATAATGGGGGGCCCAGTTTGATCTTTGCTATGGGGGCCCCTCTAGTGCATGAACGGGACATGCATAAAAAATAACAGGACTAAAGTCAACATCTGCTCGGTGCTTACACTAAAAGGTGATAGTATTCAAGGAACAGAGATAAATGATCAGGGAGTGTTACTGATCTGGATTGTGTACACTAGCTGCTTATTAAAAAGAGTCAAATAAATATTAGTTTGCAGGAATTGCTGCAGTACGTGTGACTGTCGAAATGGAGATTTCTTACCTAAAATCGGCCGTAGACAATATGCAGCATTTCCCACGCCCAAAAAAAAAATAAGCCCAACTCCTTTAGAAAAAACCCACTCATCTTAAAAAATGCTCAAAAATTGTAGTTGTCAGATATACGAATTCGACTAATAATTGCTATGTTAATAGCGGTGTTACAGTCTAGCTAAAAACGAAAGTTGACCTTCCAAATTCTTACTAAGAATCACCAAACATTTCCATGATGATGGGTTTGATAAGGGACGTACATAGAAGAGATGGAGCCCCATAGTAAAGCTCGAAATGGGTCCCCTATTATGGTGTTGGGTTTTGCCCCCCAGGCCCTTAAGGGTCTAGAATTTGTCTCTCCATCCATCCCCTTTCCATGACCGTGGGCCCCCTTGTTTGCTACCAATGAGTCCTGCCCATGTTCTTGCCACCCAATAGCAAAGACAATAAGACCAACCATGGCTGGGCTTCTCTCTTCAAGGGTCCCATAAGACTACAGAAAGACACCTTGCCTTTCTTAGAAGCCATATCAATCAGTTGGGTCGAATATTCCTAGTCGGCCGCATTTTGTTTACATCAAAGACGACCAGAACAGTCAAGAGGTAATTTTTGTCAGTCATTGACCCCATGTTTCAACCAGCCTCTAACCTATATGGTCTGCAAAGGTCTTAAGTAAAGTTTTTAGGTGTATTTCACTTAGATAATAGTGACTAACATAATTCTTGACATTTCTAGACCAGACTAAGTATTGGGAATTACAGTGTTTATAGGGCTAGGCCAACCAGGAGCCAATTAGGACATTAGATCATTCACAAAGCCAGACCAACCATTATCCAGTCAGTGCATATAATGGTTACGGGACTAGACCAACCTGTAAACTATTAAAGTATTAAAAACTTAGGGCTAGACCAAAAAGTAGCCAAGCAGCCAATTATAGCATTAGGTCATTCCTAGAATGTGCCCATTCAGAATATTCGACGTTTTGCAGGTTTAGATCAGACTGAGAAAAGAGAAGAGAAGCTTGTATCAGAACAAAGAAAAAGTTATCCTTTAAATTAGCCAGGGCTGAAGACCATATTCTTCAAAAACATTCTAGCTGACAAACTTGTGATGGTGGAAAGTGCTGGGATTAAAATATTGTCAGTGATGTCACCTATGATGAAATGGGGGGTGATTTTGAGCGTCCAATTTTCATCTTTACAGAACATGTGCATGACCACATTTAATTACATTGTAATCTTATTTATTACTATTGGACACTGTGAATTTCATCAATAAGTTCTATATGGGGTTGTCTTCTGCTGGACCTTTGGGACCCAATGTAGTCTGAGCCCACCAGAGGATCTTCTGGTACTCTGGTGGGCCAGTCCAACCCCGTCCCTGGGGTAGTAGTCATAATTTGTAAACTGCTTTCCTTCTCTTACTGTTTTGCAGATTCTTTTCTTTAGCCTCTTCCTATGGATTGCAATAGTGAAGACTCAGGGAGGTGGAAGTTACTTGAGACGATAAAAAAATAACATGGGCTCACAACATGGGAAAATTTACCAAACTTGAGATGGATGTCAAGCCCATTAGATGAATTATAGAGGAGCAAAATATCACTTCAAAATTTGAATACGTTTTTTTCCCCTTATATATGGATACATTGTCATTAAACTTCTGTTGTTTTCCATACAAAGGGGAAGAGACGTTTTCACCATCCAAGCTCAATTGGTGACATTTCAGTGGTGGCCAAAAGTGGTCCAAAAACAAATAGATGTTCCCCCATCCATCACTGTCAGTCAACCTTCCAAAATCTATACATCCAAATCATTATTACTATCTTTCTCCTAATCTTTTGTATACCCTTTATCCAAAAAGATAATAAAAAAAGGCAAAGGGGCCCACAACCTATTCCCCAACCATACGAACCAAAAGGCCCTGGGCAACTGAGGGACTAATGGCCTCCCCTCACCAAAGCTTAGGGAGAATCCGTCTGTGCTTTTGCATTTGCATAAACTGCCGCCCACACATCGAGCTCAAACATCTGGGCCACGTTGCAGGTGAAGAACCTGATTACCCCATTCCCCATCCCAGACCCTCAAGAGAAAAACACACAAGTTCATCGCACACGAAGGAATTTAAGTAACGTACAAATTGAAATGTGAACACAGTGAAACATATAAAGAATATAAAATTATGCTCTGCATAATCGGCTTAGCCAAATGGCTGTCAGTATAAAAATGCCTCTTATCAAAGCTTAGCCAATAGGCCGGGATGAAATAGTGGTGCGTGCGCTCACAAAAGTGACAGAAGTGCACCCTACTATTCAGGTGGGTTTCCCATCCCCAAGTATGTTCTTGTGTATAGCCCGTTGAGCTGCAATACCAGACACAGCCCATGGACAAGAGTGGCGCCGTTTCTGGAAGAGAGCAGCCATGTTTATTCAATCTCATACAACCCCTTTAACAAATGCAGCTCTTGTCATACAACAGCTCAAACACATTCTGATTTTCTCGCCATTCAGGATAATATAACTATGTACCGTTTCCTTATAGGTTATGCATGTTTGCTTCCAGTGATAGTTTGCACCTGAATGTCATTGAAATGTAAAGCGGTATGTGAATGAAGACATGTTATGCCTAATGAAATCCGCTGAAACACTTGTCGCTGTGAATTATAGATGAGTGACGTGCCAGGCAGTGTGTAGGCAGTGTATAAGAGACGTGTTGACTTGTTCCAGGCTTTGTGGTTGGCTCGGTTTATATCACTTGTATATAGAGCACATGCAGAATGCTATCACTGTAAGGGTATGTTCACACGGCTTATTTTCGGCCGTTTTTTGGGCCGTAAACGGCCAGAAAACGGACGAAAAGTCGGAAGCAGAACGCCTCCAAACACTTGCCTATTGAGTTCAATGGGAAAAACTGTGTTCTGTTCCGACGGGACGTTTTTTTTACGCGGCCGTTTTGAAAAAACGGTGCGTAAAAAAACGCCCGCAAAACGAAGTGCATGTCACTTCTTGAGATGTTTTCGGAGCCATTTTTCCTTGACTCTAGAAAAACAGCTCCAAAAATTGCCGTAAAAAACGCAGTGAAAAACGCGAGTTTGCTTAAAAGACGGCTGAAAATCAGGAGCTGTTTTCCCTTGAAAACAGCTCCGTATTTTCAGACGTTTTTTGCTAAGCATGTGAACATACCTTTACTATGGGTTTTGAGGGTGCAGGTATCACTTATCTTTACATTGTATTGGTTGTTCCCCCATATAGGAATCAAAGACAGGGATAGGGCTGGTCCCCCAAACCATATATCAATTTACCTGTCTCCATGAGACAAAGCCCCTTCATAGGTCAAGAAATTGGAACTATTCCACAGAAGTTAGAAATATGGCATCAATATCTGGTGCTGCTCTTGGTCTCCAATCATCAGGAACATAAAATAGGTAAAGACAACTTTTTACGCATCGGGGCTTCCTCAGGGGATGGATTGTTTGTTTGAATGGCCGGCCCCTTTTGTCTGTCTTCACTACCTCAGAAAGTGCTCTTCTTTTTTTCCACTTTTTTTGTCTTACATAATCACATGAAAATACAAGAGGCAAGAGGATTATCAAAAGATGAGACAGAGTCGGACTGGTCCACCAGAGTAGCAGTGGATCCTCGACTGGGCACCGGTTCCTTCACAGTATAGGGCACCCAGAGTCCATTAGAAGATACATTTTGTTGAAGCTGATTTAGAGCCAATCACTTTCTGCTGGGGACAATTCTTATGGGGTTGACTCATAGTTTAGGATCTAGTTTAATGTGGACATACACCTTTTCTCTCCAAAGTCTCATAATAGGCATTAGCTAAAAGTCCGCTGAACGCTCCAACTTCAGCAAGACCGGTTGACTATCCAGTCTGAATATGGGTGTCCCAACTCTCACCTGAAGGAAGATATTAGGAGGAAAAAAAGGGAACGGGCATGTTGGACTTTGACAAGCCCAATCTTTTATTCCTGCGGGAGATAAGCGGCTGACATCGGAAATCTGTCACCAGCCTATTCCTCTCTCACCAATCATCGCCCGATCATTGGCCCGTGTAAAAGGGCCTTTAAGACATGCTCAGAAGATTATTAAACTTGTGACCTCCTAGAAAGGATTTTGTACACCCCTCTGGCTGTGCAATATCTAAATGTTGCCGGATAGTTTACATTAGAATTTTCTTTCTTTGTGGGGTGGTAGCAGGTGACAGATGATACCACATAACTGATTTTTTTGTTAAAAATCTCAAAGCAAACTTGAGTTTTTCAATCTTGTCCACCTCCGGGTGAAAGTAGGAACAAGATTTGCAAGTTTTATTTTCCTTTGACATTTGCGTTTCTAAATGTGAGGGGCAAAGTGTCTACAGTCGCGTTCATTCATTTGCATAAAACATTTGTTATAGAGACTCAGGACGTAAACTGTGCCTGAATAAGAGTCTCAAATTGTATTTTCTCACAGCTCGAATTCCATATTGCCTCATAACAGATGGCTGTGATCTTTATACTGGAGAAATATTATACTCTTACCATTGGGTTGGTTCAGCTATAGAGTAAGAATGAATTCTTCACATTTTTGCCCCCTTGGCGTCATGATCTACTACTAAGAGGATGAAACCCCAGCACACACGAAAAGTACAAAAGGATCAAGATGCAAAATATTCTAGTTTTATTGCGACATAAATGGCAATAATATAGTAGTGAGCGACTTTATAGGACGTTTCGACCGATCCACGGCCTCTGTCACTGTCGCTGATTATGAGTGTCACTTGTATGGGATATCCGCCGGATCTGCCCTGTGTGTGTCCTATCAAGTCGCTCACTACTAGATAGATAGATAGATAGATAGATAGATAGATAGATAGATAGATAGATAGATAGATAGATAGATAGATAGATAGATAGATAGATAGATAGATAGATAGGAGACAGATAGATAGAGAGTAGATATGATATCTATCTATCTATCTATCTATCTATCTCATATCTATCTACTGATGTAGTGTCTGATGAAGTTGAGCCAAGTTTGTCATTTGACGCCACTCATGTTGATGCCACAATATCATCTTTTGGACATAGTTAAACCAACAGCTTTATCTTAACTCCGTTATCATGATACACAAAGAAGGCAGCCCCAAAAAGTTATAAAGGAAAACTCCAGTAAAATCGAAAATAAAAAAATATTAGCATTTAATACCCTGCACCTCAGCGCAGAGATTCATGGAGCGATATCATTATTCAAGGGATCCAGTGATCAGCAAGGAATTAACTAATTCAACTCTGCAACATCAGATACAGTGCCTATAATAATCTTCATTGATTTGTATGTATGTATGTATGTATCTATCTATCTATCTATCTATCTAATATCTATCTATCTATCTATCTATCTATCTATCTATCTATCTATCTATCTATCTATCTATCTATCTATCTAGTATCTATCTCATATCTATCTATCTATCTATCTATCTATCTATCTATCTATCTATCTATCTATCTATCTATCTATCTATCTATCTATCTATCTAGTATCTATCTCATATCTATCTATCTATCTATCTATCTATCTCATATCTATCTATCTATCTATCTATCTATCTATCTATCTATCTATCTATCTATCTATCTATCTATCTATCTATCTAACTATCTCATATCTATCTATCTATCTATCTATCTATCTATCTATCTATCTATCTATCTATCTATCTATCTATCTATCTATCTATCTATCTATCTATCTATATCTATCTATCTATCTATCTATCTATCTATCTATCTATCTATCTATCTATCTATCTATCTATCTATCTATCTATCTATCTATCTATCTATCTATCTATCTATCTATCTATCTATCTATCTATCTATCTATCTCATATATAATCTAGTACATTTTGTGAATGTGTAATGGATAGGTACAAAGAATTACTTCATCAGAGAAATCTTCTAAATGAAGCAAGGTCCAGAAAATATCATCTATGTAACGTTTCCTCATTATCAGGTTAATACATGAAGTATTGTCGGCCTCTCTTGCTTGTGTCACATTGCCATTAACATTAGTAATTGGAACCTGGTCCAGCAGCTTTTTCACTAAATCATTTCACTTAGGCCCCATGCACACGACAGCAAAAAACCTCAGTTTTTGCGGACCGCAGTTGCGGTCCGCAAAAACGGAGCCATTCACTTTCATTGAACACTGACACCTTTCCGTAGCACTACGGAAGGGTGTCAGTGCCGTGGAAATGTTCCGGGAATTATGGAACATGTCCGTTCTTTCGCATTTTGCGGGCCGTGCTCCCATACTTTGTATGGGAGCACGGCCCGAAAATGCGGCTGTCAGTCAGCGGCCGGCCGTGCCCGCAATCGCGGGCCGCGATTGCGGGCACGGTCGTGTGCATGGGGCCTAAATGCCGGGAAATGACTTCCACAATTCCATAAACACTTCAGGTATTTTTTCTAATCCCGCAGCCTGAGAACTTAAAGCCTTTGTACGAACAAGAAAATGACTGGTGGTCAATATTGACATAAGATCTCCCTTATTTTATATAACTGGAAAGTAAATATGGCTCCGCCCGTCTTATATCACTTATTACATGCCTCCGGTGGTTTTACAATCATTTCTTGTCCTGTCCATGTATAATACATTCAGGTTCATGTTTACATCTGAGATGTCATAAGCCATCAATAACAGATTTGTAGGGGTCCGACTCCCAACACCCCCACCCATCAGCTCCCTGAAGGTGCCACAGCGCTCCATTGTTTACCAAGAACAGTGCTGCACATTTGGTAGGATGGAGCACTATGGCCCCTTCACTCGGCTGATCGGTGGGGGTGCCGGGGGTCATTCCCCACCAATCTGATAATGGTCGCCTATTTTAAGAATGGGCCATCACTATGATAATCCCGGAAAACCACTTTAGGCCAAAAAAAACTGCACTATATGAACAAAGCCTAGATGAGAATAAACCTTTACGCTAGGATCACACACGCAGTTTTGATGCCGTTTTTTTAGTCGAACACAGTAGTGGACACAAAAGCAAGAAGATGCATTAGTCTTCTCTTAATGCCTTCCTTTCCTTTTGGATCCTCTTCTAGCTTTGGCTAAAAAAAAACAAAAAACTGCATAAAAAATGTGTGTGTGATCCTGGCCTATTCATTCTTTATTCTGTAGTTTTTATTTAGCTGCCAAAGCAAGGAGTGGAGCCTAAGGCTATGTTCACACTGAGTATTTTGGGGGAGGAATATCTGCCTAAAAATTCCGTTTGGAACTTTGAGGCAGATATTCCTCTCCCTGCACGCCGATTTTCGCGGCGATTATCGCGCCGTTTTTCGCCCGCGGCCATTGAGCGCCGCGGGCATAAAACAGCGAGAAATACGCTTTCTCCTGCCTCCCATTGAAGTCAATGGGAGGTCAGAGGCGGAAGCGCCCGAAGATAGGGCATGTCGCTTCTTTTTCCCGCGAGGCAGTTTTACTGCTCGCGGGAAAAAGACGCCGACGCCTCCCATTGAAATCAATGGGAGGCGTTCTCGGGCCGTTTTTGCCGAGTTTTGCGACGCGGTTTTCGCGTCAAAAAACTCGGCAAAATACCCCGTGTGAACATAGCCTAAGGATGAAGAGAGGATAAAGGAAAGGAGTATATATTTCTATTCTCAGCAATCCTGGTGTTGGGTCCAAAAACATTTACCAAAACCTGTCCTGTGTGAATAAGGCCTTCAGTAAAGATCAGTATAATTACGTTAATAAACATGCGGCCATGTGTATTATAGGGAACATGTGTGAACAGTGTGATAACCTGTCATTATATGTTGTAGCTACATGAGAACTGTCATTAACATATTTGTTCTAATTGGTTACGTAAAATTTAATTTCATTAAGCTTTACATCTTCTTTCATTAGCACCACTGACATAGTTATAGTCATTGTATACTATGTCACTACGTATATGTGGACACATGGTGGAAAATTAAAGAGCTTTTCCAGGAGGCCCTATAAATATTATAGAGCAGGAGGAGCGGAGCAGATTCATATATAAAGTTTTGTGGAAAAATATTCAGAATAACTTGAATTGTAGGACATTTCTTTGTTTGACTTCTCTAACTGTAAAGAACCCTTTCCTATATTGATGTCTGAAACATCTTTCTTCCACACACAATGATTGTCCCATGATCCATTGCAAAGTCCTTGGAAAGAACAGATCATGTGCTAGTTCTCTGTATTGACCACATATACTTATACATGTTGATAAGATAACCTCTAAGGCCCCATGCACATGACCGTAAAACCTCGGAACGTACCACGGTTCGTGGTTTTACGGGCCCATTCGGTTCTATTGGCCGCGGACACCTTTCCGTAGCTCTACGGATGGGTGTCCGTGCCGTAAAACCATGCCGGGAATTATGGAGCATGTCCTATTTTTCGTAATTTACGTGCTGTGCTCCTATACTTTGTATGGGAGCACGGCCCGAAAATGCGGGCGGCCGTCAGTGGCTGGCCGTGCCTGCAATCGTGAGCTGTGATTACGGGCACGGCCATGTGCATGGGGCCTAAGACGTCTTTTTTCCCAAGCTGAACAAGACCAATTTTTTTTAGCTGTTCATTGTAAGACCTTATTAAATCATCTAGTCTTTAAACCCTTTCCAGCACTAATATACCCGTTTTACAATTTGGAGCCCAAAACGAAATTCCATATTCAAGATGTGGCCTTTCAAGGGATTTATAGAGGGGAAATATTACAATATTACCCAAATCACTGGTTTTTAGCTCTCGTTTTATACACCCTAAAATGGTATTTGCTTTTGCAGCTGCTGCTTGACATTGAGAACTGCTGCTTTTGTTATTTGTAAAAAGTCTCACTCAATATCTGACAACCTATTCTGTATAAGTGTGCGTACAGGGAAGGCTGTCAATCACTGAGTACCACCGCCCACTGGACTCCTAAGCTTGGAATGAGCAGAGCTTTAGACAATAAATTACAAATTATACAGATTTTTTTTTCACACAAATTATATATCAATCTGCTCAGCTCCTCCTGCTCTATAACATGCTGCCGGCTGATCAGACGTAAGGTTTCCCTTTAATTAAAAAAAGCATTTGAGTGAATGTTCACTATACAGTAGGTCATTTTCAGGTCCAAGATTATATGCAGATTAATTTTGTAGTATATTTCTATAGGGGTCGCAGCTGTTTCTCTGATACAGATATAGATATCCCCTATATAGCTAAAGAGTTAAATGCCTGCAATCATCACTAGCTTGCTATATACCGTTTTCAATGTGTAGCATTATGCAGCTTGTAGACTCCCCTAGTGGTGGCGGCAGGTAGTCAGCATTTTTTTTATTTATCTATGACTATGTAGAGGCTTTGGAGCTCTGTATCGGAAAAACTGAGCTATGACCGTTATAAAGATACATTATGAGCTGTTTAGATTAAAAAAAATTGGTGGAAATTCACTTTACAGTAGTTGCCTTTTTTATAATGGAAGTCAATGGCAGATGGATCCAAATATATTGGTATATGTTTGTTAAAAAACTCACTTTGAAGGATCTACATGTGTTTCCTTAAAATTGCTGAGATCCTATACTGACTCATTAACCAAGATCTGCTTTTTTTAGAGCACTGTCCCTTTAAAGGAAGTGGATCAGTAAGCTGAAAAGCAGGTTTTTAATGCTCCGTACCTGTGACTGCCTGTAATGTAAACTCTAAACACAAGCCGATTATCCGGAAAGTGCAGCAACAATATCACTCTGAAAGTGGACAATCCCTTTAAATTAGGCATCTCCCCCTGAGACTACCTAATATCAGTAGCAGGACCCCCCACTAGCAAGGGGAGCTGCTCAGAGTCTGATCACGTTCCCTGTATGCAACTAGGACAGTCCCTTTAACTAAGAATAATGCATCTTGTATGTAATATTTGATATACGGTTTTTATGTATCATATTTAATACGGGACAATGTCCCCTCAGCTGTAAAATATAACAATATTAGAAGTCACCGAGGAGTTTCATGATGATATAAAAGAACAAGGCTGCCGGCTGAGTGCGCTATACAGATCGCTTAACTATGAGATGACTTCTAATATTTTTTATCATTTATATCAAGGAATCTATTATTTCTTATAATAAACCACTCAACTGCTGCGGAACCTCTTTTTAAAGAGATTCTTGTCCAGCATCGATTGGTAAGAAATGCCGCTATCCTTTACAAAAATGTCTGCAGCAGTTTAGGTGTGTATTATGATGTTCTGCTGCAGTTGAGGGCTGTATAATGATGTTCTGCAGCAGCTGAGGGCTGTATAACGATCTTCTGCAGCAGCTGGGAGGTCTATAATAATGTTCTGCAGCAGCTGAGGTGTATTATGATGTTCTGCAGCAGCTGAGGTGTGTATTATGATGTTCTGCAGCAGCTAAGGTGTGTATTATAATCTTCTGCAGCAGTTGAGGGGTGTATGATGATGTTCTGCAGCATCTGAGGTGCGTATAACGATCTTCTGCAGCAGCTGGGAGGTGTATAATAATGTTCTGCAGCAGCTGAGGTGTGTATTATAATGTTCTGCAGCAGCTGAGGAGTGTATTATAATGTTCTGCATCAGCTGAGGTGCGTATAACGATCTTCTGCAGCAGCTGGGAGGTGTATAATAATGTTCTGCAGCAGCTGAGGTGTATTATAATGTTCTGCAGCAGCTAAGGTGTGTATTATGATGTTCTGCAGCAGCTAAGGTGTGTATTATAATGTTCTGCAGCAGCTGGGAGGTGTATAATAATGTTCTGCAGCAGCTGATGTGTGTATTATGATGTTCTGCAGCAGCTAAGGTGTGTATTATAATCTTCTGCAGCAGTTGAGGGGTGTATCATGATGTTCTGCAGCAGCTCAGGTGTGTATAACGATCTTCTGCAGCAGCTGGGAGGTGTATAATAATGTTCTGCAGCAGCTGAGGAGTGTATTATAATGTTCTGCAGCAGCTGAGGAGTGTATTATAATGTTCTGCAGCAGCTGCAACACGGATAATGATGTTCTGCCATATCTAGAGCACAGTACCATGTAATATACACTGCAGCTGCTGAAGAACCTCTTATTAAAGAGTGAGGGAGAACTACATGTCAGTCAATCAGTAGTTGGCACAAAAGAAGGAACTTCCTGCAAAAGTGATCTGTGACAAATGGCTTCTGCAGGAAGAGATAAGTAGTGCCAAGAATGTTGCACCGCTTATCCCTATATAATCATTGCAACATTTCCATTGCATGTATATACTGTATATTATAATATCCTAGTAGTAGTAGTGCAGCTATAATTTTCTGCCACTCCAGGAGTTGATGCCAACTGATGCCGTGTATATAGTGTTGCACTTGCCAGCACCTGATACAGAACCAGTCCGCTTTGGCACTGGTTCCATTGAAATCAATGGGTTTCCTTTTCACCATTCTACTGTTTCATCATATGGAAATGCCCAACTGAGAGTCTAATCAGAGCCACCTAGTGCCAGTACCCCTCTATTTGGTGCATTTGTGGGGGTCCCGCACTATTCTCACTTTCTGACCAAGTCACATGGTGAAAAATAATAAAAATGAAGGATTTAACTGACAAAATGTAAAACTCAAAATCACACGAACAGATCAGAAGAATTGTCCGGGCTTATCTATATTGATGATTAATAATATGAATTGCTCTATTGCAGCATTGTCTACACAGGCCGCTAGGCCATTAGGCCCATTACCAACCATCATCGTTTTTTGCTATTTTTTTTTAAATAAATGTTATAATTTTTAGAAAAACATATAATAAACATCTTTATAAATTCAAACAAAATTTATGCAAATTCATTCCCACCCCCCAGTAGACGGCAAAAGGGAGAAAACAAGAGGAAAAAAAAAAAAGGGAAAAAAAAAGTCTGACCCATGGGCCCTCGGGCCCTACACGTATGTCCGAATGATCAGTCGGCTCCTGGTCCAATCTGTATAGATGAGATACATGGAAGTATCCCCAAAAACATACCAATAGGGAAATTAGATTGTGAGCCCCAATGGGGACAGTAAAAAGAGGACCTCTGTACAGCGCTGCGTAATATGTTGGCGCTATATAAGTAACTGAAATAAATAAATAATAATAAACCCATCCATATAGATCAGACAAGACCAATCAATTCTCACTGGAAATCATTGAAATACAGACACCCTGCCCCCGCACCTCACACGTTATTTACGATCAGCGGATATTTTAACACAGTTCATATTAGTCATTTAGATCATTATTTTAGCTTTATTTACCCCCTTTAATATATAATAACCCGTTAATGACGAGCTCCTTCCATGTGAACAGGTGAGATTTTCAGGACATCTCCTTATGCCATGAACAGCTGTTTGCAGGTGCCGACTGTCAAGTCGTAACTCATCACCCAGCAGCGGTGGAAAAGTGGCAGCAGGTACTGTACATTTCTACAACTTGCCAAAGTTCTGCTACTTACAAGTGAAGGCAGCTCAGTGCCTCCAGATGGCCATCCCTCCTTGGATCCTTTCATATATCCACATCTGTCCGTGCTAAGAAGTCGCTGGAGGAATTTCTTCTCTTCTTCACCTGCAGACTCTCAGAGAGTTTTGTCTCTAGTCAGACAGTTGTGGAGGGTGGAAGAACAACAGGCATTGTGAAAGTAGTGAGGAGGACAGGCCTGCCCCGGGGAGGGACTTACACACTTAGGAAACTTGGCTGACACCGATATGATAGAGTCACAATTGTAGAAAAGTTAACGTGAAGGTTTGGGGCAGATTAAAGTATTATATTAGGGAATTGCGTAACAAGAAACTTTCCAATACAAGTTGCTACTGGAATCCCTCCACTTGTAAGGGAGTGTTTGATAATAACTGTTCAGACCCGGCAGAGGCATAGCTTACAGGGGTTGTCTACTTTACAAAACCCATTTTCATACATCCTATTAGTGAATTCTGAGTTAATAGAGAGTGGTCCTTATATTTTGGCCAGAGTGTAGAGTGGTAACAAAGAGAGTCTCTCGCTCTGCAGGACCTGTCCTGTCCTGCATTATACAGACAGCCCACTGAACTGAATGGGCACTGTGTAATACTACATTTCACCTGTGGTGGCACTGCAGGGAATTAAAACACTTACTGCCAGGTTTCCCCAAAGATCACAGCTGATCGCCATGGGTTCCAGCAGGGGGACACTTTGTGATCAGCTTATTGCCAAGGGACCCTTATATCAAGTAGGGATTGTTCAAAGCAGAGCACTCCTTCAAGTCCAAACCCCCACATATACAAGGACAATGCACTGTGACAAATTCAAAGATTTTTCAAATGCTGTTTTGTCAGATCATCAATTACCTTACAACTCACCAACAGAGCCAGGCACAGTATCCCAAAA
This sequence comes from Rhinoderma darwinii, assembly GCF_050947455.1. NCBI lineage: Eukaryota > Metazoa > Chordata > Amphibia > Anura > Rhinodermatidae > Rhinoderma > Rhinoderma darwinii. The sequence continues at coordinate 17,228,919 of NC_134689.1, read as the reverse complement.
TAGAGTTAGTCACAGCGTCTCCACAACAGTGCCTGCTATAATACCCCATAATAGAACCACCTACAGCGCCTTCACAACAGTGCCTGCTATAGTGCCCCATATTAGCAGCACCCATAGTGCTTTCAAAATAGAGCCTGCTAGAGTGCCCCATATGGAAGCCAGTCACAGTGTCCCATGCCAGGCACAGTGCATCAATACCAGTGTCAATTGCTACGCCAAAACATGGGGGGTGGTATCAAATGATCACAGTATCCAGGTCCATACCACCCTTTGTTCTCAACATTGGTGGGGATCCCAGCTGCCGGACCTCAGTATAAAGGATATTATAGAGGCTCTGTCACCAGATTCTCAAATCCCTATCTCCTATTGCATGTGATCGGCGCTGCAATGTAGATAACAGTTTTTTTTAAAAACTTTCATTTTTGGCCAAGTTATGAGCTATTTTATATATATGCAAATGAGCTTTGAAATGGACAACTGAGCGTTTTTTTTTCGTTATGTCCAACTGGGCGTGTATTGTGTTTTTAACTGGGCGTGTTTACGTGTATGACGCTGACCAATCAGTGACCAGTCAGCATCACTCATCTCCATTGATTTACACAGCAGCGATGTGCAGCCACATACACAGAGATTAATGTTACTGCAGTGTCCTGATAATGAATACACATGAAATCCAGCCTGGACGTCATGTGTATTCAGAATCCTGACACTTCTGAATCTTTTCTGTGAGATTCCAGCAAGCCACGCGTAATCTCGCGAGATTACGGAGGTAAACGAGATTTTGTTTCCCTTGCTGGAAATCTCACAGAAAAGATTCAGAAGTGTCAGGATTCTGAATACACATCACATCCTGGCTGGATTTCATGTGTATTCATTATCAGGACACTGCAGTAACGTTAATCTCTGTGTATGTGGCTGCACATCGCTGCTGTGTAAATCAATGGAGAGGAGTGTATGACAATGACGGGTCACTGATTGGTCAGCGTCATACACGTAAACACGCCCAGTTAAAAACACAATACACGCCCAGTTGGACATAACGGGAAAAAAAACGCTCAGTTGTCCATTTCAAAGCTCATTTGCATATATATATATAAAATAGCTCATAACTTGGCCAAAAATGAAAGTAAAAAAAAACAAAAAAAAAACGTTACTGTTATCTACATTGCAGCGCCGATCACATGCAATAGGAGATAGGGATTTGAGAATCTGGTGACAGAGCCTCTTTAAGACGGTCTCCCAACAACAAGCTGATCTCAGGGTATCCCACAGTTGAGACCTGCAGTGATCGGCTGTAAACTGTCAGGAAACCCAGCAGCAAGTATTCAATTATTCTGCAGCGCCACCATAGGGGAAATTAAGTATTACACAGTTCTCACTGAAACTAATGTGTTGTATGTCTAATGCACAGATGTGCTGGGCCTCCAGAGCAAGAAACGCCCTATGTAGCTTCTATTTTCTATGACTAAAAGATAAGAGTCCTGACTGGGGACCCCTACTATCAACTCAGAAACCCCAGACGACCCTTTAAAGTCTGTTATGGAAAATTCCCTTTAACATTTACAATTAATGGTGGGTTGGCAGTGACTGTAATTTGCTAACAATGACCTCACTCCTGTAAACTATAAGACGTTTTATGAGCATTGTACACATATCCAGTAGCTTAGCTTGGAGCTCAATAAAATATGTACTAGGGCCCACAATTGCCATGTGACATTTATAATACTGCAGTCCTTTTATATTCATATAGGGGCCATGTGCGTGTGCCACTGCCAGATAGCTATACAACTGCACATACCTGTAGTACAAACAGCAACATGTATAGCTGTAGGTATACTGTTGTAACCCTAAAATACTGTCTATTTTCTAGCTTTTACGTGAATGTAGACATTAAGGGAAGGAACTAGAATAAAGTAAGGAAGAAGGAAGGTAGGTGTGAAACGTGGCCGGTTTACTTACTGCCCATTTTACAATTAAAGGGGTTTTCCAAAAAATACTTAAATATGACTTGAATGTCATATTGGTAAGGGTCCGGAGGTTGGCATCCCAGTGATCCGGAGAATGAGTTAGTCTCAGTCAAGGGTTGCCAACCATCAGTAGATATTTATGGACAGTCCGCAAAAATCTAGAGTTTTTTCTGCCATCAGAAATAAACACTGTCTGTGATTCTGGACTGGTTTTGCGCCGCGGCATTCAGTGAAAAGGGCAGTGCAAAGAAGCCTGGGTAAAGCCGTCTAGACTTAAAGTGCTTTTCCAGGATGAGAATAACATGGCTGATTGTATTAAAAACACTGCCACACCTGTCGGCAGGTTGTATGTTGTATTGCAGCTCAGCCCCATTTACATTAATGAAGCTGAGCTGCAATACCACATACAACCCATGCACAGGTGTGGAGCTGTTTCTGGAAGATAGCAGGAATGTTTTTTTTAATTCTGAACAACCCCTTTTTTTAGTAAAGATGATGATAGCCCTCATTCTTCTTGTGGCCCAATAAGGGAGAGCTGCGCCTGTTTTCCCGCTTTGATTCTTCCTTCCACGGATGTAGTCAGACGTTGGTTTTTCTCACCTGATGTGATGAGTCTTTTTGTGTTCGCTGACTTCTACCGCTCCTCCAAGTCCAGACCACTACCACAGAAGCGACCACCGACTAGTAGGCAACCAGTGCAGTGAGTTAACCAAAGATTAGCTTAGGGGAGCTGTCACACAAAGGAAACACACTAAAGCCTGGGGTATGATTTAATTTTGGGGTCTAGGGCCTGAATGAATTATAGGGACTAAATTAATTTGAGAGTCTGGGGTCTGAATTTATTTTTGGGGTGTAGGGTCTGAATTTATTTTTGGGGTCTGGATTAATATTGGGGTCTAAATTATAGTAATTTGGGAGTCTGAGGTCTGATAAAAGGGTTGTGTGCACTACTCTTTATTTGAGGGCATTATATTGAGGGGGCTTTGTGTGGGCATGGCCTATATGTAGGGCGGGGCATGTAACAAATTTGGTCCGCCCATTATTATTTTTTCTCATATGTCCAGAAATAACTAGAAAGGAGATAGTAATCTTGTCCTAGTCTGACTTCTCAATGGTGGTCTAACATCACAAAGGTTGTCACCCTACATTGAAATTAATGAAAATTACAGTAAGTACAGTACAGATAGTATAGTAGCTCATAGGAACTATTTTAGTCACTCTGAAGCTCTTTTTTTGGACACCATAACTAAAAATACCTTGTTTACTCCTCCAGATGAATAAGGACTTTTTGAGCAGGTAAAGGTTTCCATATTATATAAGACCCTGGGTCCATATGTTATTCTCTATTTCTTTCTCACACTCTTAGCAGAGGTAAATCCAATACATTTCACACACAAACAATGAGTATCCCACTAAATGATTATGTTTTATTATGTTTTATAATGGTAACTATAAATATTTCACACAACCTATTACTAAATATATCTTATCTATAGGAACAGTATACTGGTATACAAGTGACACTAAAGTCTGCTCTACAGGGAGACTTAGAACTTGTTAAGATACCCAGAAACATCCAATGGATATAGACAGATTTTAGCGTCCACGGCTGCGGACCGTCGGGATTACTCACCCCCCCCCCCACCCGACGGCCACAGCCATGGATCAGTGAGTGCCGGCCCGCATCACCTCCTCAGGAGACGCCAGAGCTCACTTCCTCTCCGTTCTGCTGTGTCCCATAGGGGGCGTGCGCACGCTCGTGTCTGGCCTTAAAGGGCCAGCGCTCGCACATGAAAATAATCATCAATCATCAGCCTGGACTATAAAAAGGGCTCTGCCCTTTCACTCATTGCCTGAGCGTTGTTGTGTTTACCTATGTTAGTCATGGTCCCTTAGTGTTATCCTGATCCCAGTGTTCCCGTACCTGCTATCTGTATCCTGTATACCGTGCTACTGTTGTTCCTGTGCCTTAGAAAGTTGGAGTCGTGTTGTGCCATCGGTCACGCCTGCTGTGTTACACTACGCCTGGTGTCTGCTGCCAAGGTCACATCTGAGCCTAGCCGTTACTACTGTCTGAACTGCCACAGGTACCCTTGTGTTTGGACTATATAGACATTGACTTGGTACACTGTTTGGCCAGCTGCTATCCTGTTAAGGTGGTACGGCCCAGTGCGTCAACATACCCACAGATCATGACAGATCCCATTATTTGGAGTTGAATATACAATCAATGGGTGCAGACATAGTTTGCACCCAAGGCTAAAAGCACTTTACGAAAAGGCTCTAATTTTTTCCAGAAACAGCGCCACTCTTGTACTTGAAATACCAGGCACCCCCTGTGGACAAGAGAGGTGCTGTTTCTGGAAAAAAAAACATACAGACCCTTTTTCTCTAATCTCATAGGATCCCTTTTTTGGGCTGAGAATTAGATGTTGTATGGGAAAATCAGAAGTTCTGAGTCAGAAGAGAGCCAAAGATTATTATCAGGGTGTAAAAAACAACAACTCGTTGATCACTTAACATCCTATATAGTCACATAACTTCCATGGTTGTACCCACACTGTGTCACTATGCCAAAGAGTTTGGCGAGAAACCTCACCAACTATACTTTAGAGAAGTTCCAACAAAATGAAGAGGGCCAGATCTGCCCACATTTTGGGCAAAAAGTTGAGAAGAATAAATTATTATCTAGACTCACTTCAATCCATGATGTTGGTATGGGAAGAAACCACAAAAGTTCATGGCCTAGAATTTTAGCAGATGGTTTCTACAACTGTGTTGAGTCCACTCCAAGATTAACATCTGCTGTATTGATTATATTTGAAATATATTTTTGAGAAAATATATCTGAGACTTTTTAGAACAGTCAGGACATGGCTCAAGTATATGTTAGCTTGTTGAGGTTTTGTAGGTTTGCAGTCAAGGAAATGTCAACCTCAATCACTGACTTTTGCAGCAGGTTATCTCATGCAGTCCTATCTGATGCTTCTCATTCTGCACAGAAATGACTGTTTGAAATGTAGATTTCTTCTGAAAAGCCTCAATAGTTTGCATAAGTCACATCCTCCTACCCACAGTATCTAGATGTCTTATGATACATTCTAGAAAATGTCGAAATTACTCTCCTGCATGTGAAAACCACCTTCAGCTATCTCCCAGCTTCCCTGTAACCATGCATAGGCCAAGCAGGTATGTTTATTTTCAATGAGGAGAGGGAGTAGAGTACATGGGGAAGCCCCCTGGGGGGTCCTCCACCACCTTGGGTACCTAGGGGGCCTAAACCACTCACCCAACCTCCCTAATGTCTATTCCATTATCCTGTCCAGCTGAGAAGTGGGGAGACGTGGCCATGCATGTGTGTGGGTCTCTCTTTTGAAGTCTATAGGAGTGACTGGCTCCATAACCCTCATAGATGTTAACGAAGAGGACCACCTCTCCTATATGTGGTTGTGATAGGGGACCAGGTGGGGGTCTAGGATGGAAGCCCACACCAAGTTTTTGCGCAGAATGGCCACCATCAACCTCACATCTGGCAATAGCTTATCTCCTGGATGAACATCCAAAATATTCAATCCTCGTTCCCCTGACATCTGTTGTCAGGAGGCCCCAATACTCAAAAGCTTCTCGGTCAATACAACCGATTTCATATGCATAATTGACCCTTGTTTTTTTATTTTATTTATTTTTATTATAATCATATTGTGCTGCTTAGCAAATTAAGAAATGTGTCACGTGATTTCCAGACGGTAAAGAGTCAAGTCAAGTTTTCATAAGACTTTGTTTACCCACTGAATTGACAAAGGCGTAATAAAACAGCACCACTCCCAGGATACTAAAGATTCCCTTCCCTACAAATGAAAAACAAAACAGATCTAAAGTTCATATCATACCCATGTAGCTTCTAGATCACAAGTTTATTTAATCTTCCCACCCATATGTATCATGTTGAGGTGGAACAAAGAGGCAGGAGATGAATGGACCAGTCTCCACCCAGTCTCCCGGTCAATCATCATCACATCCAGCTTGAGAGACGAGAACATGAGAGAGAAGTCTGTATAACATACATTATACACATGAAGAATGTCCTCAAGGAGAACTAGAATAGATGAACATATTGCTTAAGTAGAAATTCTATCAAGAGCTTGTGCAGGATTTTCTCAAGGAGGTTAAAAAATGTGTTATGAAGCTTTGTCCACCAAACTGCTACTGAATAAAAACTACTATACAAAGACCAATCTTACCACCATACAGTGACCATATAGTGGTAGACACCAGTCCTACAAAGGCGCTTTGCAGACCATATAAGTGATTACAGGACAGTTACATCCAGTGACTGACAGGTGACATCTTCTCTGATTGGAGTCATTCACTTTCCCGTTTCTTTTCCTCCGACCCAGACCGGCATGACGACTTCTCAACGACGACTCATCTCTACAGAGTTTGTTTCCCAGCCATCTTTGGCTCCCTGCTTTTCCAGCACCCTCCCCACCTATTCTCCACCTTCTACACAAACTTTCCACTCTGCTGCTGCTCTTTTATCAGTAACATCCTGCTGCTTCCCCTAATACTGTTCCATCTGCTGCCTCCCATAACTATAGTTGTACCCCAAAAAAATAGTGCCAAACAGATAGTTATAGTGCCCCATACAATAATAATAGCCCCCTTTGTGCCCTACACAGTATTAGTGCTCTCTTAGTGGCATCACCGCACTAATAGTGCTCCCCACACAGTAAAAGCGCCCCCCAAATCAATTTTTTTTTAAAGGAATACTCACCTAACCGTTTCCAGGATGAATGGAGCAGCTCAGGCTACAGGCCTCTTACGGCTTGTAGACTTTGCTGGCAGTGGCACGGCGTAGGAGTCGACAAGTGACGTCACTGCATCATGCCGGCCTACCTCCATTTCCTGAAACATCCTGCTGCCAGTGACTCACTACTCAACCATGGTATTCAACTGTATCCGTGTCCTGGATAACTGGATGCATTACTGCTAAATCTACTTACAATAGGGAGGTTCTTAGCGCACATTTTGATCAAATTGGGTGAGCCCACCTGCCACGACAAGACGATTTCTATAAGGTGGGAACCTACGCTGCACATACACCCAGAACTGGGACTAAGCCTACATATATCTGGGGATGGTAGGAACCAGCATCAAACTAATTAAAATCATCCATGGCAGAAATGTTTGTGTTGGATAGATAGATAGATAGATAGATAGATAGATAGATAGATAGATAGATAGATAGATAGATAGATAGATAGATGACTTTCTATAGGGGGAGGGAGAGGTCAGCGGTTCAAATAGAACTTGCTAACATCTATGAGGGGTTACCTTGTACCTTTCATCGTGTCCACTGCCTTACACCTTGTCCCAACTTGCTATTGACTAAACCTCCTCCTGATTATTGGACTTTTTGCCTGTGCTCCAGGAGCTGGCCAAGATCTTAGACTATCCTCCTGCCTGACCTTTGGCCTGTCCACTACTAGTCTAGATCTTCTGGATGTACTGGTTATTGCTGCTCTCCAGTCCGTGAACTCCCTGCTCATCCCTCCCTCAGCTTGACAAGCATAAAGCAATTTTGCCCATATAGTAATCGGCCAACCATGCCCTGTGGGCCCTGGCATCTGCCTATGGTTTTGCCAGGTGCTGACGTTAATGACATATCCAGTCATTATGCCAATAATGTCTATGGTGGAAAGATCTTTTGACGCTCTTTATGCTATACTACTTATATCCAATGATCCAGAGAGTTTGATAATCTGGCACTTGTCAGATCCTGTTATTACTGAACTAAAGGAATTATACTTTATTTGTACCTCTGTTTCCTCTTTCCAGGATGTGTACGGGAAGGTAGAGCAAATAATTCTTCATATCCTGACGGCCACTCCTTAATTACCAAATTACCTCTGGCAAGTTTACTTAATAATGAGCACTGAATGTCTCTGTATTCAATGGGTGGTGACCGTGTGAGACCAGTTACTCACTGCTACTGGGGACAAATATTATAAAAAAATATTGATCGGGAAATGTATTAAAAAAATATGTGAATATTTACAGCGGATTTCCAATCCCATGACATTTTTTACAAAAAGCTGACAATGATATAAGACAATAAAAGGAGTAACACCCACCTTACCAAGTCCCTGCCACTCCTGTGCCGAAGCTACCCTGGTACACGGGCCGATATTTGTTTACTCGGCTCCAGTGATGACATGTTGTCATCCCTTTCTGGTGACGTCACTGGGGTCGACATTTCACCGCTAAAGCCAGTGATAAATTAATAATTTATCCTTAGGCCACATTCACACAAGTATATTTTTAATCAGTATTATGTCCGTATTTTTTAGTGCTTAATATGGAGCCAATGTTAATCTATGAAAACTATTTATATGTATATGTATGTATATGTAATATGAATATGTATAAAATATGTACTTTTAAAACACACAACACACTACATTCATCTGTTTTGAAGGTGGAAAATGCCCATTGAAGTCTATGGAGAGTGTCCAAAATATGTATGCATCAGTATGTTATCCATATTGCATCATTATGTCATCAGTATGTCATCAGTGAGTCATCAGTGTGTCACCAGAATGTCATCATTATGTCATCAGTGTGTCATCATTATGTCATCATTATGTCATCAGTGTGTCACCAGCATGTCATCATTATGTCATCAGTATGTCATCAGTGTGTCACCAGCATGTCATCATTATGTCATCAGTATGTCATTAGTGTGTCATCAGTATGTTATCAGTGCGTCATTAGTATATCATCAGTATGTCATCAGCATGTCATCAGTGTGCCATCAGTATGGCACCATCATGTCATCATTATGTTATCATTAAGTCATCATTATGTCATCGATGTCATCAGTATGTCACCAGCATGTCATCATTATGTCATTAGTATGTCATTAGTGTGTCATCAGTATGTTATCAGTGCGTCATTAGTATATCATCAGTATGTCATCAGCATGTCATCATGATGTCATCAGTGTGCCATCAGTGTGTCACCAGCATGTCATCATTATGTCATCATTAAGTCATCATTATGTCATCATTAAGTCATCATTATGTGATCAGTGTCATTAGTATGTCACCAGCATGTCATTAGTGTGTCATCAGTATGTTATCAGTGTGTCATTAGTATATCATCAGTATGTCACCAGAATGTCATCACTATGTCATCTGTGTGTTATCAGTGCGTCATTAGTATATCATCAGTATGTCAACAGCATGTCATCAGTATGTCACCAGTGTGTCACTAGCATGTCATCATTATGTCATCAGTATTTCATCAGTATATCATTAGTGTGTCATCAGTATGTTATCAGTGCGTCATCAGTGCGTCATCAGTGTGTCATCAGTGTGTCATCAGTATGTCATTAGCATTTCATAATTATGTCTTCATTATGTCCTCAGTATGTCAGTAGTATGTCATCACTATGTCATCACTATGTCATCCATATTGCATCAGTCAGGCACGAGGGCCCGGGTGCGAGTGGTACCTCAGCACCCCCTTGAGGTACCACATTTTTTTAAAATGCAGATCGAAAATCCATCATGTGCATGAGGCCGTAAAACAATCTGCAAGACACAGTACCCTCTGCGGTTCTGCTGAACTGAACTTAGATCCCCACAGATCCCTATAGTGATCTAGGCTTGGCTCAGTAGAGCTGCAGATGGATTCAAATTAAAATACGACCACACTACAGTCGTCTGAATCCAACCTAATACCGATAAATATTATTAAGTCTGTACTATTGCTGACTTTGTTCTCCTATTTTCTCCCCCCTAAAATGCAAGTGTGAAATAGTTCCTCCAAGGTTGAATCCTGTGTAAAAGAAATAACAGACCTATGTCCTTGAAGAGCTGAAGAGCAATGGGTATGAGACCACTGAAATATGATGATATTATTATTATGACATTAGAAGGGGTCCTCCTAAAAACAGCACCACTCTTGCTCATTGGCTGTGTCGGTTATTGCAGTATGAATGGGGCAGAGCTCATGGACAGCTCATCACAGCTCATGGACAAGGATGGTGCTGTTTTTTGGAAAATGATCAGACATATGGCAGTGCTGCATCCTATAATTTTCTTGGTGATGATATTATAGATCATGTCATCCCTAGGATCCCAGATCAGCCCTCACTGTGGCAAAATGACATGTCGTAATTGCTCTGTACTGCTATCTGTGTCAGATTCACTTACAGAGGGAAAAGATTGTGTTTTGAATATTTGAGGGTGTTGTGCTTAGCAAAATAAGTAAAAGCACAAAGAAAAAAAATATATAAAATGCTCGAAAAATTAACTAAATATATAAATAAATAAAAAAGACACTATTCACATTTATAGCACAACGGCCTCTAGAACACGGCCCTATTATGGATCTGTAATACGGAGGCCATAGAATTTTACTCACAGATTCTTTTCTATAACAAAACCGTAATATGGCGCTAATGTTATCCTACAGAGTTTTCTGTACCTGCATGTGACATCTTCTGGCACCATAGAGAAAAAAATGTGGACTGCTCCATCAGATGCCGTATGGATGCAAATTATCTCCCATAAAAGTCAATGGAGACTAAAAAAATCTGATCCATATTCACCTCCATAGGAATAGCGTTTCGGTGCATCCTTGGGTACCCGTACTGGACACCATATGGAAACATACAGAAATAATACGGTATCACATGTAGTAATTCAGTTTGCGGATCAGTACAGAGTATCATATGGCATTGTCAACACAAGACAAACCTGGGTAGGTGCCAGTGCACTGGGTTTTCGGGGGCCCATCGGTAAACATGCTCTAAGCTTGTCAAGTTGAAGGTGGAGTATACAGATGAGCAAGAGCCCCCATACACCTGGAGCTGGTGCTTATGTATTTTTCTCATACTGTACATTGTAACCCTAATCAGGGTCGGGCACCAGTGTCCTGACACCCAAGGATTGTGACCAACACAAAGTTTAAAAGGGTTGCCCAGACATTTTTCAATATCAAATCGGTGGGGGTCTGACTCCTGACACGTGTTTAAGTGTTGAAGAGGCCGCAAGGGTAGGCCATCAATAAAAAATGATATCCGGACAACCCCTTTACAATATCTAAATAATACTGTCATTTAATATTAAAGCACTGTAAGTATTTGGCCACTCTATGGTGGTGATATTTGGTCTCTGTATGTTAATATTATTTTGTCACTGTATGGTGGTATTATTTGAGCATTGTATAGTGGTATTATTTTGTCTCTGTATGGTGGTATTATTTGGACACTGTATGGTGGTATTATTTGGTCACTGTATGGTGGTATTATTTGGCCACTGTATGGTGGTATTTGGTCACTGTATGGTGGTATTATTTGGTCACTGCATGGAGCTGCAATTTGGTCATTGTATGGTGGTATAATTTGAGCACTGTATGGTGGTATTATTTGAGCACTGTATGGTAGTATTATTTGGTCAGTGTATGGAGCTGCTATTTGGTCACTGTATGGTGGTATTATTTGTTCACTGCATGGAGCTGCTATTTGGTCACTGTATAGTGTAGTTCTTTGGACACACTATGGAGCTGCTATTTGGTCACTGTATGGTGGTGTTATTTGGTCACTGTATGGTGGTATTTGGTCACTGTATGGTGGTATTATTTGGTCACTGCATGGAGCTGCAATTTGGTCATTGTATGGTGGTATAATTTGAGCACTGTATGGTAGTATTATTTGGTCAGTGTATGGAGCTGCTATTTGGTCACTGTCTGGTGGTATTATTTGGTCACTGTATGGTGGTTATTTGGTTACTGTATGGTGGATTTTAGTGACTGGATGGTGGTATTATGTGGTCACTCTATTGTGGTATTTGGTCACTGTATGGTGTTGTTCTTTTGTCACTCTATGGAGCTGCTATTTGGTCACTGTATGGTGGTATTATTTCTGCACTGTATGATGGTATTTTCTTAAGCGTTGTGTGGCACTGTATAGTATATTATTTTTGCATGTATGGATAGTGGTGGCAGCACTGTGTAGCATTGTTTAAGAATTTTATGGAAGTGTTATTTGGGCACTATCCTATAGGATGCCGATATATAGGCACTATATAGAATGGTTATTTGTACACTATATGACCCAACACCACATGGGAGCCGATAACACAAATTACCGCAACGGGCACCCTGTACCGTAAGGCCGGCCCTTACCCTAATAACTTCACACTAATAAATCTTTATCTGAAATGAAGTGATAAAGGGCCTGAAGTACCCTAGTCATGAACTAGTTAATCATATTTATTTAGGCCACATGTGAATCACAGTCTGCTGACTTTTTTATTAATCAGATTTGCGTAAAATCGGGCATAAATATCTAGATATGAACATATAATAAATGTAATTCACATGATGTGTAGAGTGGACACAACTATAGAAGAACCTTCACATAAAAGCAAGTGGATCGTCTGGAGTCTCACAGATAAAAGTACTGGAGCATCTTATACACAAATAACACTGGTTATAGAATAGGGACATAGCGCCACCTGGTGTTCAATCATTGTAAGTACAATCCATATACATTTCATATAAATAGATTATTAATATTGTTATTATATACCAACAATTCTATATAGTGTCATGGCGACCGTATGGTCTTCATGAAAATTATATCTGTGGAAATTATTAAATTCTATGTCGTGAAGTGTGCCACTATACTGAATGCTGATTCTCTTTTGCAACCAACCCTTATCGAAGGCCTCATGACCATGGCAATCGGCACTCTGCGTACTACTGTATGGTGCCGCCATACTTCTGTACTCCATAGTTCACATCCAAAAATTCTGCCCCCACCGACATGTGTCCATTAAGAGTTTGAGTATAGGGGATTCACCATGTACATGTAAAGTGACACTAAATCCTGTAATATAGCTTAATATTGTTACATATATGAACTGAGAGAAATCACTTTTTTTAAAATTTAATAGGGAAGTGGTTTGAAGTTTGTCCCCCAGTTATTCCTCTGGGAATCATGCAAGGAGATATCAGTGAAAACTTGTGTGCCATCTAGTGGTTATAAATGGACCTACTATTATGACAATTAAAGTAATAGCAGTATGGCATGATCGTCCAATTATGGAGGATAATTCACCACTTTGCACCAACGTACTCTGTTGTCCTAATGCCCTTTTACACGGGCCAATAATCAGGGAAACAACCTTTGATACAAATGATCGTTCCCGATCATTGCCCTATGTAATAACAGGACAGCGATCAGCAAACGCTCGTACATCGGCTGAGCAGCTCGTTTATGCAGCCAATAAATTGGTCGCTAGTCAGCTGCACATCGCCCCGTGTAATCATGATGGAAATGTACAGTATGGGGATGAACGGTCATAGTAATGATCGCTCGTGCCCATACATAACCGATCATTGCTCCTTGTGAAAGGATCAAACGAGCACCGATCAACAAATTTATGGGCGGAGGCAGTACTATTTGTACCTAAATCATTTACAGAAAAGGAGAGAGGCAGTACTATCTGTATCTAGATCATTTCCGTGGAGAGACAGAGAGGCGGTATTATCTGTTCCTACATCATTTACAGGAAGAGACAGGGAAGCAGTACTATCTAGATCATTTACAGGAAGAGAAAGGCAGGCAGTACCATCTATACCTGATTTATAGGAGGAGGCAGGGACGTAGTACTGTCTGTGCCTTCATAATTTACAGAAATGGACTAGACCCTCACAAAATAATGTAGACGCCAGACCAGACACCTATGTTCTTACCGCTCCCAGGTCCTTTGGTCTCTTCACATCCGGCTGGGCACCTCTTTACTTTTTGGGTGTCTCATGCTACCGATGCTGGCCAGCCGGGCACCAGCGGTAGTTACTTTTTAAAAATGTACGGGCTCTGCAATATAATGGGGCCCATTCATTTCTCCAAACTAAACTACCGCTGGGGCCCTGCTTAGAAGTTTTACAATAATTTTACATGGGCAGCGCCCAGCCCCTTTTTTTATTTTTCTCGCTGGGCCCAGTTATCTTGATTTCCAGCTAAAGAGAGGGGGGCCCAGAAGGTTACATTTCTTTACACCAGTTGACAAAAGCTTGCAGAGAGTCTTGCATCTAAATACGGATCAGAATCTGTAATAGATTCACTATGAATTTGCATTCCATTCAGGTTAATTGAGCTGCAATACCAGGCACAGCCTATGGACAAGAGTGGCACCGTCTAAAGAAAAAAAAAAAACACACAGACTTTTTGGCGATTATCCCTTTAATTTGCTCCTTCCAAACAATAGGATTCAAGGTAATAACAAAGCAGAAGTGCACACACCCCGGAGGAGAACGTCCTCTACAGTTACACAATTCACTCTACATAAACATTTGCATTTCTTCTTCCATGCTGAAGTCTCATAGAGACCAAATACTGAATAACCAGAAAAATATAGTTATGGCAAAGAGGATTTCGAAAAGGAAATTTTTAAGACATGGCGGCAACAGCATTATGGGAATTAACAAAAAAAAAAATATTACTAAATTATTTTTTAGTTCAGAAGGTGCTTATGCTTCCCCATTCTATCCTTTGTGAGGATATTGAGTGAAAGCCCATATAGGCACCATTAAATAGCACCCCTAGTGGTTATTACATTTTATTCCTCCAGAGGAGAGTTGTGCTGCAGTGTAAATCACTTACATGAGCTACATATTGTACAAAATGCATCAAAATTGATGCAAAGGAAAAAGTGGAGCAGTTGCTAATGCCAAACAAACAATCAGGTCGCAGCTTTCATCATTTTTATTTATTTTTTTAACTTTCCGTTTCACCAGTTTTGTAACATCATCCCATCTGAGTTTTCCTCTTTTGTCAAGTTAATACAAATTCCATTATATCTGAATCTAGGAAAGCTGGGTGACAACTATGGTTTCCATTGGGTGGTCACCCAGCTTTACCCTTTTTCTGAAATGTCAAATCTGCCTAGTTATGAGGGAGGGATCAAGATTAGGAAGGTTTGACATTCAGAAGTCTAGAGATGCTGGGTGACAACCACCTACGGGAGCAAGAATGGCAGCCATATTGGTTGTCACCCAGCTTTCTTAAAATCTTTATTTTTAGCAAACAGTTGACTATAACTTTTAACAATTTAACTAAAAGATCAAACAAAGGGTTTCAATTTTGTAATTTTTTTTTTCATATTTTTTTTTGTGGAAATGCCCTTTAAGAGTGGACACATGGATTTTACACCGACCAACACAAACATAAATACGAGAACCATCACCCTGCATTTATATAATAGCTCCAACTTCTGAACCATTTCCCCCTCCTTTTTTGTTATTAAATTGGTGCCACCCATACAAAGCAGCCATTGAGTGGGTGGAGCTAAGATCTACAAGAATTCAGCCTATCAATTCAAAGTACTAGTGACATCACCGAGGGAAATTTATCTTAGATCTTCGGGAGGTTTTCTTGAATTTTGATTGATCACACAAAAAAAAAATTACTAAAATTTACTCTGTGCAGCCAATAGATTCACTGTAGTAGTGACTTGAACACACAAGTGGTTGACACCCCCAAAATTGCATTTATCATCAGTATAGCGGGACTTTAAAGAAAATAATTGACTAAACAGCAATTCCCTAATATATTTTTGTTAACAGAATCGCACCAAAACCCAACAGGCTAGTCTGGAAGACCCCCTATTCCCTATGGTTATGCTCCATATTGGTCATAAGCCACCCTAGAGCCTGTTAAATGGGTGTAGAAAATAAGGCAAATGTGACATTTCTTGCTATAATCTGTAGGGGAACCAGTCAGCAAGTGTTCAATTCCCCTGCAGCGCCTCCAGAGGATGCATGATGTATTACAAAGTCCTAATTGAAATAAATAAATTCTCTGAGAGGCTCTATGTAGCTGTTCCCTGCTCACAGGGGATCCCCTTTATTAAAGGGGTTGTCTGTTTTAATAGTCTACTGCAGAATTCTGAATTAATAAAGAAGCAACAAGATATTCTCCAAACCAGACAACCCCTTTAAACAATTCCCTATTATTTTCTGTAAGGTTTCGTACCACACAGTAGATCATAACTGCAGTATAAATATAATGTACAGTTAAAAGATGGAAGAAAACATGTAAAAAAAAAACAAAAACATTTCTTTAATCCGGCAAGAGTGGAAAATTATAAATGCTGGATTACCAAATATTCTGGATTATCAAACGTAAACCTTTTAGATGTCGGATTAAAGGGGGGGTTCTAAACTTTTTATATAAATCAAACTGTTTAGTAACAAAACGAAGACCTAACTTTGTCTATAAACCTGGTTTCTATTATACACCGTAGTCCAGGTCTATGAATGCAGCCGGCAGTGTAAACAGTGGAGGCTTTCATTCTGGTTGCCATGGTTACATCCGTGTATCTATACAAGTATATACCATTTCTCCTCCGGTCTATACTAGATATACTAAAATACAATTACACTATACTAGAGTTGGAAAAGCTTAGGAAGAATACAAAGACATATACACGTCCCTGGCTGTAGCCATGGCAACTGGAAAGAAAAACCACCATGGTTTACACTGCAGGCTTTACTCAGACAGCTAGAACAATGATGTAAAAACAGAATTTCAGAATCAATTTGCCTTTTTTTTTTTCTTAAATTCCACAAAAGTAAATCTCAAAACACGGACTAATCTAGTCATCAATGAACCCTAACGCAGGTGGATCGCAAAGCGTTTTGCGAAACGGCAATAATAAATGCGTTAATCCCTAGTGTGGCGCTTTTATACCATAAATAACCCCGATAATGGTATACTTACCCTATAATATGTACAGTATAATCAGTAGTCGACAGCTGTCCCGATGCAGCGTTTTCCGCCCACCATCCCCTGCCAAGGAAGCGGCTGATTTGAATTGCACTACAAGTCCCTGCATGACCTGTACATTTTGGGCATGCACAATGTATAAAGAGGGGGAGCAGTTTGCGATCAATTACACAAGTGTCCAGGCTCACTACAGATATCTCATCTGATTACAATATAGAGTCAACTCATAACCATAAAGGGTTAGCAGAGCTGAGTTTGTCATAACATCATACCGTGGTTTTACACAGGACTGCATTTAAAATACTTCTCTTCAAAGAGGTCGTCTGCTTTGTTACAAGGATCTCCCAAAGATAAGCTGATCACAGGGTGTCCTGTTTCTGGGACCACCAGCGATCAGGGAGGGAACCTAGCAAGAACTGTTCATTTCCCCTGCAGCACCACCACAGGCGAAATTAAGCATTACACAGTTCTCATTAAAAAAACAATGGGCCGTCCATGTAATGCCAGGACGTGCTGGGTCCTCCGGAGCAGAGAGACATTTTTTGTAGCTTCTCTCTGCTCCAGCTAATAGAGGAGGGTCCAGAACGGCAGACCTCCTTATAATTCTGAATTTAATACGATACTTGAAAAAGTGTTTTCTAAACCATTAGTCATCAAGATGCACGAACAATGCAGCCTCATACGGTTACATTACAAATTCAGCTCTGCTACATCATCAACTTCCTTATTAGGCTTTGTCCAGTGATGAATATTTTTAACAACCTTGACCATGGACATGACACAGAACCGCTCTCTGCCTGGTCGGTATACAGGACTTGCTGTAAAACACATACGAGAGGAAATGTTTACGGACTTGCACAGCAGCCATTACAATAAATTGCAGTCCTCCGAAAACGGGGAACCTCTATCCAACGGGATTTTGGCCGAGATATGAAATTGTGACGAAACGTTCTTCGAGAAACCCATACTACGCAAGCAATATCCAGGTTTTCAAGTAGGTGAATATATCCATCGCATTTTATACTTCGCAAAAGGCAAAACTTCCGATAGTCCGGAATCCCATCCAAATCCTGAATCATAGCTCCAATGCCTTATAGTTCCATGTTCAGACACATTTTCCTTTCTTCCAGACTACTGGACATCCATATACAGGAAGTCTGATCGTCCAGAACGTCCTGGTTTCGGGCACCATATGATCCGATCCGCAATACAGGTCCGCCATTTTTAGACAGCTGAATGCCGGATCATAGGACGTTTATCGTATACCCATCCACAGTAGAATTGGCTTCAAGTTCTTAATAATAAACGCAAAAACAAACAAAGAGTTAATCAAAGTGTATTAGATATTCCGGGTAGATTTGATTGCTATCAAATATGACATAAATGAGTGGCGAGAAGGGGTTATCCACGCAGCTGTCATACAAGTTAGTGAGGCTGCCGTCCTTCGATGGCGGTCGGATGTATTTGCTGTCTCCGGTAGCGTATTCACCTACGAGGACTCGGGCCAAAAACATTGATTTCTTTGAGAAGAACTGGCAGCAGTCGGTGGTGACTCCGTGTAGTTTCAGCGTCGCGCTGTGCTTGCCGGTGTTTTTACAGTACTGACTTGATAAGGATGCGTTCTTTGCAAGGTATGTACCTGAAATGGAAAAAAAATAAAATAATTTCAAAAATGTTCCCGGCCAGCCAATCACGGTGCAATATGTGGGCTTAATGCAGCAATCTGAGCATTAGTGGGAATTAGAAACGATGAGACATTGTTCTGGGGTTGGGGGGGGGGGGGTTATTTTTGGTGTTTGTAACTCAAGAAGTAATTTGTTCATAAAAAAATAAAATAAAAACTTACTTAAAAAAAAAAAAGAAAATTAAACATTACACACGGAAACATTTTTGTTCGTTTATCTTTAATTCAATTTCTTAATGTGATCTTTATTGAGATCGTGGTCCAATTTTTCAGCTTATCTATAAAGTTAAGGGGGTTTTTCAACCCCTAAAAAAGAACGTTTAAATGGCTGAAAATTGTAAAAATAATTTTTCTGTATCTACCTGTTAAATTAGATGCTATTCCTTCACCACCAATCACTTGCCACTTCCTGTTATGGCAGTGTGATGACGTATTGTCGAGGGCCATGTGACTGCAGCAGTGATGTCACTTTAGATGACATCACAACTGTGGCCAATGATTTGCTATCGTGGTCACATGATGTAAAAAAATAATAAAAACATCATTGTGCTGCAGCAAGCAGTGGGGGACCCCAGTGATTAGAGACACATGACCGGCACCTATTAGAACATTTTTTTTTTGTACCATTTTTCAATCATTTGAACTGTAGCACAAAACCACTTTAAATAAAAAATTTGCTACCTGCAGCAGCCACTAGAGGGAGCTTCCTGCAGACTGGTTTAGCATTGCATTGCTATAAATCCATAAATTCTGATTTTACCCACAGCGTGTGAATAGGGTTGGTTTTATAAAACCCCATTTACTCGCAACGTGCTGCACATTTTTTGAAAATTTTCAGTGCGGCTTCTGCACATAGAATAGGGGACAGGGCAACAGAAGAAAACGGACAAGGTGAACAAAAAAGGGGGTAAAGCACATAGAAAAGACAAGACAGGGAACGGTGGGGGGGGGGCACCAAGTAACAAACAAGAACTGTGAAGGAGGGCCACACCAAAAGAACAAGACAGGGAATGGTAAGGCACCTAGAAAACAAGACCGGGAACACTAAGAAGAAAATGTAAAAAGGACAGGGAACAGGCCAGTAAAAAAACAGCCAATATTACGCAAGTTGAATAAAAAAAAAACTAAAGAAAAATAAAGCAGGGGTGGGACACAAACCAAGAGGGCGGAGCAAACACAGATTAATGTAAGTGGGGGAAGGCCTAACAAAAGACAATAAGAAAGGAAAGGGAAGCAGGGCAGAAGCAATGGGTGAAGCAAAGGGGAAAGATAAAAGCATCAGAGTAAAAGGAGAGAAGTGGTGCGAGATTGTGATAAGCAGCGATCTTACCTTTCCCATACACAGCTCCATGTATCCCGTTAATTCTCCAGTCAAAGTTATGGATACAAATAGCGTTAACAAATTCATTACTCGTCCCGTGAAACAGCATCTCTTCTGTAATCTCAGCCAGACCCTTCCTCTTCTTCAGCTGCGCTTTCTTTCTATAAGGAACACAATCCCCATCAATGCAGCGTCAGGCGATAGTCGTAAAATCTTTCATAATATGAGACCTATTATGCAAGAACACATTGGCAGCCTAATTTGCCTAAACCCCTACAAAATAGACATTCATATACATGTGTATATGGGGTCCACAGAATTTGGGAAGAAATGCGCTGCCCCTTTAAGAGTAAACTTACCTGCAGTAAAATTCCCATAAGTCTAGGTTTTGTATCCTAAGAATGTTTGCGATCCGGTTCTTATCCATTGATTCTCCGAAGAGATTGGCTACTTCATTATACTCATTACAACATTTGATCAAAGGAATGAGCTGATAAGGCTCCGAGTTGTTCACGTGTTCCCAGTGAGACGGCAGTGGAATAGATCCGTTGTCACAGATGTAACTAGGACAGAAAGAAAATATGGACACATTAACAACTAGTCGCATAAACGGCCCTACGTCACTTATACAATATAGCCAGGGGTCTATAGGAAGGCGATATCATGTAATTAAAGTGAACCTCCACCCATATAGAAGAAAACCGCGTAACTAACAATTCCCTTGTATGGTATCACGTCTTCTCAATTAAAGTCCATGTACACCTCTGCAACCATTTTATAATGCATCAATACATTTAAAAAAAACAAAAAAAAAACAAAAAAAAACTGAGGAAACTTTGCAAATAGTCTTAATTAAAAATCTTCTACCGTTTGGTGTATGCAGATCCCATGCAGATCTATGTGTCTCCACGGTTAGAGACTACAAGCAATCTCTGTGTAGTCTGATCCTGCAGTCATACTCCCTCCCCCACCCCCTTCATACTGAATGTAAGTTTAAAAAAAAGTAGGTGACAAGTAGAAGGGAGTATGACTGCACGATCAGACTACACAGATTGTTTGTAGTCTGTAACCATGGAGACGATATGGACTTAATGGGAGCTGTAAACATAAAACAGTAGGCGATTTTTAATGAAAAGCTGGTTCATTTTTATTTGAAATGCATTGGAGAAAGAAAAAATGTGGACGATGTGTGCGAAGATGGACATATCCCTTAAACCGCAGGATTTTGATAACATTATATTAACCCCTTCCCTCTTTGGCCACTTTTGACCTTCCTTACAGAGCCTCATTTTTCAAATCTGACATGTTTCACTTTATGTGGTAATAACTCCGGAATGCTTTTACCTATCCAAGTGATTCTGAGATTGTTTTCTCATGACACATTGGACTTTATGTTACTGGCAAAATTTGCCCGATACATTCAGTATTTAATTGTGAAAAACACCAAAATTTAGCGAAAAATTGCAAAAATTAGCATTTTTCTCAATTTAAATGTATCTGCTTGTAAGACAGATAGTAATACCACACAAAAATGTTGCTAATTAACATCCCCCATATGTCTACTTTAGATTGGCATCGTTTTTTGAACATCATTTTATTTTTCTAGGACGTTACAAGGCTTAGAACTTTAGCAGAAATTTCTCACATTTTCAAGAAAATGTCAAAATGCTATTTTTACAGGGGCCAGTTCAGTTGTGAAGTGGCTTTGAGGTCCTTAGATATTAGAAACCCCCAATAAGTCACCCCATTTTAAAAACTGCACCCCTAAAAGTATTCAAAACAGCATATAGAAAGTTTAACCCTTTAGACATTGCGCAGGAATTAAGGCAAAGTAGAGGTGAAATTTACAAAGTTCATTATTTTTTTTCCAGAAATTCATTTTGAATCCATTTTTTTTGTACCACAGAATGTTTTACCCAAGAAATGCAACTCAATATTTATTGCCCAGGTTCTGCAGTTTTAGGAAATATCCCACATGTGGCTCTAGTGTGCTACTGGACTGAAGCACCGGCCTCAGAAGCAAAGGAGCACCTAGTGGATTTTGGGTCTCCTTTTTATTAGAATATATTTTAGGCACCATGTCAGCTTTGAACAGGTCTAGTGGAGCTAAAACAGTGGAAACCCCCAAAAGTGACACCATTTGGGAAACTACACCCCTCGAGGAATTTATCTAGCGGTGTAGCAAGCATTTTGACCGGCCAGTTTTTTTGCAAAAATTTTTGGAACTAGGCCATGAAAATCTACATTTTTTCAAATAAAATGTAGGTTTAGCTAATTTTTTGTCATTTTCACAAGGACTGAAGGAGAAAAAGCACCATAAAATTTGTAAAGAAATTTCTCCCGAGTAAAACAATACCCCACATGTGGTAATAAACGGTTGTTTGGACACACGGCAGGGCTTAGTAGGGAAAGAGCGCCATTTGGCTCTTGGAGCTCAAATTTAGCAGGAATGGTTTGCGGTGGCCATGTCACATTTGCAAAGCCCCTGAGGTGACAAAACAGTGGAAACCCCCAACAAGTGACCCCATTTTGGAAACTACACCCCATGAGGAAATTATCTAGGGGTACAGTGAGCAGTTTGACCCCACAGGTGTTTTACAGAACTTATTGGAAGTAGGCCGTAAAAATGAAAATCTACATTTTTTCAAATAAAATGTAGGTTTAGGTATTTTTTTTTCATTTCCACAAGGACTGAAGGAGAAAAAGCACCATAAGATTAGTAAAGCAACTTCTCCCGAGTAAAACAATGCCCCACATGTGGTAATAAACATCTGTTTGGACACACGGTAGGGCTCAGAATGGAACTAGCACCATTTGGATTTTGGATAGTGTCTGGGCGCCATGTCATATTTGCTGAGCCCCTGTAGTACTAGTACAGTGGAAACACCCCAAAAGTGACTCCATTTGGGAAACTGCACCCCCTGAGGAATCATCTAGGGGTATAGTGAAAATTTTGATCCCAAAGGTTTTTTGCTGAATTAATTAGAATTAAGCCATGAAAATGAAAATAGCAATTAGACCTACCGGTAATTGTATTTCCAGGAATCCATCATGACAGCACTACAGGAGGTTGCCCTCTTGACCTCTGTAGGGACAGGAAGACAGAGAGGTTAAAAGGCCCCTCCCACCACCCACTTGCCAGTGTTTTTCAATTACTACACCAGGATGGATGCAACCCTATTTTATTTCTAGGGATAATAACTGACATGTTAAATGCACAAATCAGAATTCAATAAGGGAGGGAATATAATGGTGCTGTCATGATGGATTCCTGGAAATACAATTACCGGTAGGTCTAATTGCTATTTTCCAGTACATCCCTCATGACAGCACTACAGGAGCAATACCAGATTATAATGCTCAGGGCGGGACTATGGATTGGAGGACTTTCCGTCCAAAACTTAAATCCGTATCGGACAGCACATCGAGTCTATAATGTTTGTAAAACGTATGATGGCTTGACCAAGTGGCAGCTTTGCAGATTTGGTCAATAGAGGCTTCTCTTCTTTCTGCCCAGGATGCCGAGACTGCCCTTGTTGAATGGGCTTTGATGCCTTGTGGGGCACATAGTCCTTGGGATTTGTAGGCTTCTTGTATGGTGGTTTTTACCCATCTCGCTAGAGAGCCTTTTGAGGCTTTCTTTCCTCTATTCTTTCCCCCGAATAGGACAAATAGATTTTTATCTCGTCTCCAGGAGGAGGTTCTATCCAGATACTGAAGAATTGTTCGCCTGACATCCAGGCAATGGAATTTTTCTTCTTGTTGGTCTTTTGGATCTGGATAAAAGGAAGGTAGAATTATTTCTTGTTCTCTATGGAAAGCGGTAGATACCTTTGGAATAAATGAGGGATCCAGCTTTAGGATGATCTTATCCTCTTGTACTTTTAGGTACGGTTCTATGATTGATAGAGATTGGATTTCTCCAATCCTTCTTGCTGAAGTAATAGCGACTAAGAATGCAGCTTTTAGAGTTAAAAAATGCATACTAATTTTGTCGAGCGGCTCAAAGGGGGGCTCACAAAGAGTCGTTAACACCACATTCAAATCCCAGGTAGGAACTGATTTCTTTAGGGAAGGTTTCAGTTTAGAGACCGCTTGGGTGAATCTTCTGATCCACCGATGTTCAGCCAGAGGAGTGTTAAAAAAATTACCTAAGGCTGAAATCTGCACTTTTAAGGTACTAGGGCTAAGTCCTTTTTTGAATCCCGATTGTAAAAAATCTTGGATTTTTGCAATGTTGGGAGAAAAGGGATCTGGTCCTGGGATTCCATGCCAGGAACAGAATTTCTTCCAAATCTTTTGATAGATTTTTGAGGTAACTTCTTTATGACTTGATAAGATAGTTGAAATTACCTCGTCTGACAGACCGTGGTTCCTCAAGATCTGCCTTTCAGGATCCAGGCTGACAATTTCAGAGTCTCTATTCCCTGGAAGAATAAGGGACCCTGGGAGAGAAGATTCTCCTTGACTGGGAGCATGATAGGATCTTCCAACGCTAGGTATTGTACGATTGGAAACCAACTTCTTTTCGGCCAATAGGGAAGAATAATGATGAGCTTTGTCAAATCTTCCTGGATTTTTCTTAATACCATTGGTATTAGAGGAAACGGAGGAAAGGCATAGGCCAGATCCATGTCCCAGTGTTGGGACAATGCATCTACTCCCAATGGGTTGTCTCTGAGATTTAGGGAGAAGAATGTCTCTACTTGAGTGTTTTTCCTCGTGGCAAACAGGTCTATTTGTGGATAACCCCAATTTCGGGTTAGGCAACGAAAGACTTCCTTGTTTAGGGACCATTCTCCTGGGTCTACTTTTTTCCGACTCAGGAAATCTGCTGATAGGTTCTCTGAGCCTTTTAGGTGGACTGCCGTGACTGATAGGACGTTTTCTTCTGCCCAACTGAAAATTTGTGCAGAGAGGCCCTGAAGAAGAGTGTGTCTTGTTCCCCCTTGATGGCGAAGAAAGGACACTGCTGTCGTGTTGTCCGATAAAATTCTTATATGCTTCCCTTTTATGGTGGGTGAAGCTCTTATAAGTGTCTCCCATACAGCTCTTAGTTCTTTGAAGTTTGAAGACATCATCTTCATTTGACCAGTCCATGTGCCCTGAAAGTGTTGGTCTTGGATTACTGACCCCCAGCCGTGTTTGCTGGCATCTGTGGTAATCACTACATAAGGAGAAGTTCTCCAGGGGACTCCCTTGTCTATGTTGTTTGTGCAGAGCCACCACAGGAGAGATGATTTCACAGTCTCGGAAATTTGCATTTTTAAATTCAGGGAGTTTTGTTTTCGATCCCACCGGGATAAGATCAGATTCTGTAAGGGTCTGGAGTGAAATTGGCTCCATGGAATAGATTGGATGCAAGATGTCATCATTCCCAACATCCGCATACATTCCCTTATGGAACAGGCGTCTTTCCCCCAAAATTTTCTTACTTCTGCCAGTAGGAGTATTTGTTTCTCTCTTGGGAGGAAGGAATGTTGAAGGGAGGAGTCTAGCAGTACTCCTAAGAAGACCTTCTGTTTCTGGGGAGGAAGACTCGACTTCTGAAAGTTGATTATCCATCCCAATTTTTGTAGTAGGGAAAGAACCTGTGACTGATGACTGACTAAGATAGCAGGAGTATCTGCTGTCAACAAGAAGTCGTCTAGATATGGGATAATTACTATACCTTGACTTCTTATGAATGCCATGATCTCTGCCATAATTTTTGTAAAAATTCTGGGGGCGGAGGAAAGGCCGAAGGGGAGGCAGACAAACTGGAAGTGGAGAATGGAAGGACCGTCCTGAATTGCGAATCTGAGGAATCTCTGGTACGCGGGGTGGATAGGAACGTGATAATACGCATTATTTAAATCGATCGTACACATTGATGCCTCTTCCCTGATTAGAGGAATAGTCGATCTGATAGACTCCATCTTGAATTTCCGATAATTCACCCATTTGTTTAGGAACTTCAGGTTGATTATTGTCCTGTAGGAACCATCTGGTTTTTTGACCAAGAAGATTTTCGAATAGTGGCCCTTGCATATCTCGTTGTGGGGAACTGGGGAAATGGCTCTCAATCTGAGTAATTTCTGGACGTCCTGGATAAGTACCTGATGAAGATCTTTTGCTTGGTACTGGGTTATTAGGAATTTCTCTGGAGGAATGGAGGAAAATTCTATTTTGTATCCTTCTTCTATTATCTTTAGAACCCAGGGGTTCTGGGTTATTCTCGACCATTCGGGATAAAATTGTAGGAGTCTTCCCCCCACACTCTTGGCGTCATTGCTTTGAGGGCTGGAATGAATTATTTGGGTTAAGGAGATATCCTCGACCCCTTTTCCCTTTGGGGTAACTCCAGCGACCGGACTTCCCTTTCCCGCTGTAGTTCTGTGAAGTAGGATCCCTCTGTTGGCGAAATCTTCCAAATTGAGGGGGTTTTTTTGGTTTCTCTTCAGGAAACCCCTTTTTTCTATCTGTTGCACTCTCCAGTATGTTATCAAGGAGAGGACCGAACATCAGAGACCCTGTAAATGGGATAGAACACAACTTGTTTTTGGACTTAGTATCTCCTGACCACATTTTGAGCCATAATGCTCTTCTAGCAGCATTTGAGAGAGCCCCATTCCTGGCAGCAAATCTAATAGATTCCGCTGAAGCGTCTACTAAGAATCCGGTTGCCATTTTTAGTAAAGGTAGAGATTCTAGTAGCTCTTGTCGTGATGTCTTCATCATCAGATGGGTCTCTAGCTGGTTTAGCCATATGAACATTGCTCTTGCTACTGATGTGGCCGCGATATTAGTTGAGATCAAGGCCGAGGAAGATTCCCACGCTCTTTTTAGTAGTCCGTCTGCCTTTCGGTCCATGGCGTCCCTCAACTGAGAGGAATCTTCAAAGGGGATTGCGGTTTTTTTAGCAACCCTGGCGACTGGGACATCTACTTTTGGGATTTCATCCCAAGGCTTAGTGTCCTCTGGATCAAAGAGAAGTCTGTTCTTAAAATCTCTTGAAATGAAGAGCCTTTTTTCTGAATCTTCCCATTCAGTTGTCACCATTCTTTTAAGATTTTCGTTTACCGGAAAAACCCTTGTTTTCTTTCCCGTTAGACCTCCAAACATCTCATCCTGGATGGTATGTGGTTGGTCCACTTCGGGAATATCCATAGTTTCCCGTATTGCTTGAATTAGGGTATCAGACATCTCGGAAGAGAAGAAAAATTTTTTCTCTTGAGTGGAAGAAGTTGAAGGTAAGAGTTCGTCTCTTTCTTCTAACTCATCTTCCGATAGGTAATAGCACTCCTGTTCAGAGTCCGACCCCTGAGAAGGAGGCCAATATTTTTGATCCACTTCAATCCGTGGTCTTTTTGCCCGGGAGTGTGAGGGAGTTTCTTGCGGAGTGGCGAGGGAGGCTACTGACTGACCCACTTCCTCACGAATCATAGTCCTAAGTTCGGACATGAACGTTGGTTGTTCCTCCTTTAGTATTTTGGCAATACAATCCTGACACAATTGTTTTTTATGGGACTCTGGCAATTTTTTTGCACAAGTCGCACATTTTTTAACCTTCTTTTTATCAGTTTGTCTCTGAGAGAAATCTTTTTCCTAGAGAAAACAGAAGGTAGGTAAAGTATGGTGTACATACATAAGGGGTCATACCCTTCCCCAAGGGTGAGACTCACGTGACCCTGGGACATATCTGGAGTTCCATCAGGACGAGGAAGTTCCATATCGCGACAGGTAACAGGCAATGCAATATGCAAACCACAAAAAATAAATCCAAGTTAGAGTTATCAGCTCTAACTACATACCTGTGCGTGTCCCTTTAATTGCGGGCGTTTTGAATTTCCCGCCTTCCAAGATGGCCGCGGACCGGAAGTAGCCCGACGTCATATCCGGTCGGCTATTCGTCCAGCGTGTACCTGGAGTGCAGCCGCCATAGCCGGCGCTAAGGCTTGCTATGCGGTGCAGCGAGGATCCCTGCCGGTGCGTCCATGCCTATGGAGCTGCCGGTCCCCGCCTGGTCCGCGGTCCGGCCGAAGCCTGCTTGGGAAACCCCAGCCCCCACACACTACCAGAACCCTGCCTAGGATTCCTCCGGTAGGTGTCTTAGGGAGGGAGCTAAGGGACCCGTCGTATGAGGGGTGTTAGCCTGGGCTTTAGGGGGAAGAGAAGGGGGAGTGCACGGACCCCCCGATCTTGCCCCCTGCCCGAGTTTTTTCCTGCACTAATACAGGAGCGACGCTCTCTGCTCCTGACCCTTGTGGGGACAGGAAGAACACTGGCAAGTGGGTGGTGGGAGGGGCCTTTTAACCTCTCTGTCTTCCTGTCCCTACAGAGGTCAAGAGGGCAACCTCCTGTAGTGCTGTCATGAGGGATGTACTGGAAAAAAATATATATTTTTTCCAACAAGATGTAGTTTTAGATCAACATTTTTCATTTTTACAAGGAATAGAGAAGAAAAAGCACCCCAACATTTGTAAAGTAATTTCTCCCGAGTACGTAACACCCCATATGTGGTTATAATCGACTGTTTACATATATGGGAGCATTCAGAAGAAAAGGAGCGGTATTTATCTTTTGGAGCGTAGATTTTGCTGGAATGGTTTGCGGACGCCATGTTGCATTTGCAAAACCCCTGATGTACCAAACAAAAAAGTGACCCTGTTTTAGAAACTACACCCCTAAAGGCATTTATCAAGGGGTGTAGTGAGAATTTAGACTCCACAGGTGTTTTTCAGAAATGAATACGCAGTGGATGGTGCAAAGTGAAAATTGCAATTTTTCCACTGATCTGCCCATTCACCACACAAGATGTTGTGCCCCTAGAGAATCTTACCCCATAAATTGTTAAGCGGGTTCTCCCGGGTATGGTAATGCCTTACTTGTGGCCATAAATTGCTGTTTGGGCACACTGTAGGGCTAAGAAGGGAAAGACCGCCATTTTGAGCATGGATTTTGCTTGGTAGTTTTGTTTGAGTTTTGCTGGTATTTCCGTTTATAATGTGGTGGCATATGTAATCTGTGCGGAGTATATCAGTGGTATATGTAATATGTGCGGAGTACATCAGGGTATATGTAAGCTGTGCGGAGTACATCAGGGTATATGTAAGCTGTGCGGAGTACATCAGGGTATATGTAATATGTGAGGAGTACATCAGGGTATATGTAATATGTGCGGAGTACATCAGGGTATATGTAAGCTGTGCGGAGTACATCAGGGTATATGTAATATGTGAGGAGTACATCAGGGTATATGTAATATGTGAGGAGTACATCAGGGTATATGTAATATGTGCGGAGTACATCAGGGTATATGTAAACTGTGAGGAGTACATCAGGGTATATGTAATATGTGAGGAGTACATCAGGGTATATGTAATCTGTGAGGAGTACATCAGGGTATATGTAATCTGTGAGGAGTACATCAGGGTATATGTAATATGTGAGGAGTACATCAGGGTATATGTAATATGTGAGGAGTACATCAGGGTATATGTAATATGTGAGGAGTACATCAGGGTATATGTAATCTGTGCGGAGAACATCAGGGTATATGTAAGCTGTGCGGAGAACATCAGGGTATATGTAATATGTGAGGAGTACATCAGGGTATATGTAATCTGTGCGGAGTACATCAGGGTATATGTAAACTGGGCGGAGTACATCAGGGTATATGTAATATGTGAGGAGTACATCAGGGTATATGTAAACTGGGCGGAGTACATCAGGGTATATGTAAGCTGTGCGGAGTACATCAGGGTATATGTAAACTGTGAGGAGTACATCAGGGTATATGTAATATGTGAGGAGTACATCAGGGTATATGTAATCTGTGCGGAGTACATCAGGGTATATGTAATCTGTGCGGAGTACATCAGGGTATATGTAATATGTGAGGAGTACATCAGGGTATATGTAATCTGTGAGGAGTACATCAGGGTATATGTAAGCTGTGCGGAGAACATCAGGATATATGTAATCTGTGCGGAGAACATCAGTGTATATGTAATATGTGAGGAGTACATCAGGGTATATGTAAGCTGGGTGGAGTACATCAGGGTATATGTAAGCTGTGCGGAGTACATCAGGGTATATGTAATATGTGAGGAGTACATCAGGGTATATGTAATATGTGCGGAGTACATCAGGGTATATGTAAACTGTGAGGAGTACATCAGGGTATATGTAATATGTGAGGAGTACATCAGGGTATATGTAATATGTGCGGAGTACATCAGGGTATATGTAAACTGTGAGGAGTACATCAGGGTATATGTAATATGTGAGGAGTACATCAGGGTATATGTAATCTGTGCGGAGTACATCAGGGTATATGTAAACTGGGCGGAGTACATCAGGGTATATGTAATATGTGAGGAGTACATCAGGGTATATGTAAGCTGGGTGGAGTACATCAGGGTATATGTAATATGTGAGGAGTACATCAGGGTATATGTAATCTGTGAGGAGTACATCAGGGTATATGTAATATGTGAGGAGTACATCAGGGTATATGTAAACTGTGCGGAGTACATCAGGGTATATGTAAGCTGTGCGGAGTACATCAGGGTATATGTAAGCTGTGAGGAGTACATCAGGGTATATGTAATATGTGAGGAGTACATCAGGGTATATGTAATATGTGAGGAGTACATCAGGGTATATGTAATCTGTGCGGAGTACATCAGGGTATATGTAATATGTGAGGAGTACATCAGGGTATATGTAATATGTGAGGAGTACATCAGGGTATATGTAATCTGTGCGGAGTACATCAGGGTATATGTAATATGTGAGGAGTACATCAGGGTATATGTAATATGTGAGGAGTACATCAGGGTATATGTAATATGTGAGGAGTACATCAGGGTATATGTAATATGTGAGGAGTACATCAGGGTATATGTAAACTGTGCGGAGTACATCAGGGTATATGTAAGCTGTGAGGAGTACATCAGGGTATATGTAAGCTGTGTGGAGTACATCAGGGTATATGTAATCTGTGCGGAGTACATCAGGGTATATGTAATATGTGAGGAGTACATCAGGGTATATGTAAGCTGTGTGGAGTACATCAGGGTATATGTAATCTGTGCGGAGTACATCAGGGTATATGTAAGCTGTGAGGAGTACATCAGGGTATATGTAATATGTGAGGAGTACATCAGGGTATATGTAAGCTGTGTGGAGTACATCAGGGTATATGTAAACTGTGCGGAGTACATCAGGGTATATGTAATCTGTGAGGAGTACATCAGGGTATATGTAAGCTGTGTGGAGTACATCAGGGTATATGTAATCTGTGCGGAGTACATCAGGGTATATGTAATATGTGCGGAGTACATCAGGGTATATGTAAGCTGTGCGGAGTACATCAGGGTATATATAATCTGTGCGGAGTACATCAGGGTATATGTAAGCTGTGAGGAGTACATCAGGGTATATGTAAACTGTGCGGAGTACATCAGGGTATATGTAATCTGTGCGGAGTACATCAGGGTATATGTAATATGTGAGGAGTACATCAGGGTATATGTAATATGTGAGGAGTACATCAGGGTATATGTAAGCTGGGCGGAGTACATCAGGGTATATGTAAACTGTGAGGAGTACATCAGGGTATATGTAAGCTGGGTGGAGTACATCAGGGTATATGTAAGCTGTGCGGAGTACATCAGGGTATATGTAATATGTGAGGAGTACATCAGGGTATATGTAATATGTGCGGAGTACATCAGGGTATATGTAAACTGTGAGGAGTACATCAGGGTATATGTAATATGTGAGGAGTACATCAGGGTATATGTAATATGTGAGGAGTACATCAGGGCATATGTAAGCTGGGCGGAGTACATCAGGGTATATGTAAGCTGTTTGGAGTACATCAGGGTATATGTAATATGGGCGGAGTACATCAGGGTATATGTAATCTGTGAGGAGTACATCAGGGTATATGTAATCTGTGTGGAGTACATCAGGGTATATGTAATATGTGAGGAGTACATCAGGGTATATGTAATATGTGCGGAGTACATCAGGGTATATGTAAACTGTGCGGAGTACATCAGGGTATATGTAATCTGTGTGGAGTACATCAGGGTATATGTAATCTGTGTGGAGTACATCAGGGTATATGTAATCTGTGCGGAGTATATCAGGGCATAATAGGAGGGTATAATCATGGGGTAAATAATACAATTATCCATAGGTGTGTGTTACGATGTGAAGCGATCCGTTATGCACAGGCCGGTGTCACATTGATAAACAGTTTTCTTTATTATCCCCTTTTGTAACGCTCTGCACCTTTTGGGGACTTTTTCTCCTTCGTAGTTTGGGAAATATTGCTGGGAAAGTTTTGCGCTGGTATAATACGGGCGCCCTCGCTTCCAGCGGATGTGCGATGTCCCTTCCCTTCCTAGTTTCTCAATACTAGGGACCTGAAACTGCAGGAATGTTCCCCTCCGGCCTGCGCATTGAGATGTTTTTCATCACCGCATTACTAGTGCCATAACTTTTTTATTTTTCAGTTGATTGAGCGGTGTGCGGGCTTGTTTTTTGCGAGACGGGCTGTAGATTTTATTGGTACCATTTTAGAACACATACGACTTTTTGATCACTTTTTATTTCATTTTTTGGTAAAGGAAATTACCAAAAACAAGCAATTCTGGAATAGTTTTTTATTGTTTTTTTTTCTCTGCATCCACAGTGCGCCCTAAATTACATGTTAGCTTTATTCTGCGGGTCGATACGATTACGGCGATACCAAATTTATATAGTTTTTTTATGTATTGCGGCTTTTGCACAATAAAATCACTTTTTTTATAAAATCATTTGTTTTCTGTGTCGACATATTCTAAGACCCATAACTTTATTATTTTTGCGTGCACAAAGCGGTGTCGGGATTATTTTTTGCGGCACGGATTGTCATTTTTTATTAGTACTATTTTGGAGTAAATGTGACTTTTTGATCACTTTTTATAGCATTTTTTGGAAGGAGATGTGACCTAAAAACAAAGATTCTGGCGCTGTTTTTCATGTTTTTTTTTTACGGCGTTCACCGTGCGGGATAAATTACATAATAGTTTTGTAGTTTGGGTCGTTACGGATGCGGCGATACCAATTATGTATAGTTTTTTTTATTTTTACGGTTTTTCCCATAATAAAAGACTAACTATGGGAAAAAAAGTCAGTTTGGCTTTATTTTTATTTGAAATGTGTGTGTTTTTATTGTTTTACCACATTTTTATTAACTTTTTTTTACTTTTCTGACTTGTCCCACTAGGGGACATGAGGGCCTGATGCCCCGATCGCTACTCTAATACACTGCACTACATACGTAGTGCAGTGTATTAGTGCTGTCAGTTATTCACTGACAGCAAGCCTATGAGGACTCGCCGCAGGCGGGTCCTCATCGGCTCCCGTACAAGGCAAACTCGGACGCCATTTTCTGGCGTCCGATTGCCACAGCAACCCAGCGATTGCATCACTGGGTTGCCGGTAGGGTGAAAACCTATCAGATGCTGCGCTCTATTGAGCGCAGCATCTGAGGGGTTAATCTGCCGGATCGGAGAATAGCTCCGGTCCTGGCAGTTACAGGAGGGTGCCAGCTGTATAATACAGCTGTCACCCCGCGGTGATGGTGCCGGCTCTGCTTCGGAGCCCGCACAATCACTGCGCCGTACATGTACGGTGCTTTGCGGGAAGCACCTCCCGACAGCGCCGTAAATGTACGGCGCATGTCGGGAAGGGGTTAAAATGGTTTTTCTAGAGTCAAACATTGATGGCTATCCTTAGCCTTACAGTTCTTGCACATGACCGAGATCAGGCCGTGAAAAACGGCCCGAGTGTTGGCTGGAATTCCCGGCCCCTCCACGGAACAGGTGAACGGGACTCCCGGCATCGTAAACATTTCTAATGTTAGGAGTCCCTGCCTCCCCACGGAAATGATACAGCACGGAACAGCAGTTCCGCGGGGAGGCAGGGACTCCTAGCATTAGAAATGTTTACGCTGCCGGGAGTCCCGTTCACCTTTTTCGCGGTCGGGCCGGAAAATCCGGCCAACACACGGAGCGTTTTTCTCGGCCCGATCTCGGTCGGTCGCGTGCAAGAGGTGTTAAAGCAGTTTTACACTGGCCAATGTGGGCCGTGAAAAGGAGTGCCAATCAATGTTCACAAGGAGCAATTATTGGCCATGTATGGGTTACTGTGATCGCTCGTCCCCATACATTTTTATCATGTCGGCAGCATGAAATGTGCCAACGATAATATTTATTGCAGAATGAGCGTTTGCTCACTGATCGTTGCCCAGTTCATATGAATGCTCGTTCCCGATCATTGGCCCGTCCAAAAGGGCATTTACCCCCAATGCCCCTGGAAATCAGCAGACTGAAGGGCCTAGCTTCAGAAATTGCTGCGCCCCCTTTATTGTTAACACAGGCAGCTCTTCAGTACTCCCGGGAGGAATTACTATTTATTCCTTCTAAAATATTGGAATGTGAGATTTCACATTAAAGGGCTTTTCTAGGACTACAATATTAACGTCGTATTCTTAAGATAGGCCAACAATATCAGATTAATAGGGGTCCAACTTTAGACACCCCCACCGGAGAATCATGACCAGTTCAGTCAGCTGTCTGCCAGAGGTGCCGAGAATCGGACCCGCATTAATCGGAGGTTGAGGATAGTCCCCCAATATTATAGTCCCAGGAAAAGGTCTTCTCTATAGATTCATGAATGCAATCAGTAGAATATTTAGAAAGTGAATCCAATTACCTAAAAGCTGAAATGGAGAAGGGGGCTCGTTTTACTGCTCTTTGTTTTCCGGTACACAAATTGGTCTGTTTCATTTCTGTAAAAGGAAAGAAGATAAAAAAAATAATTAGCAACACGTTGTCATGAACAAAAGTACATCATGAAAAGTATCAGCTGCGAGTAGGCCAAGTGCTTTGTCTTCATATTGCGGAGGTTTTTAATTGGCTAAACAATTGCTATACAGTCGGCACATGTTACTTGGAAACCATCAGCAAGCAGGCCAAGTGCTGTGTAACATTTGCTATCCTTGTTATGTGTCTCCACTTAGTACTTGGAGTGCACGATGATGCTCTGTTCTGGAGGAACTGTTGAACTTATAGACCAGTTTAGAAAACCTGTTTTCATACACCTGATCAGAGAATTCTGGGTTAATAGAGGGGGGGGTCCTCTGTTCTGGATCCTCATCCCTTGGCCAGAGTGTAGAGCGGTTACATAGAGTATCTCTCGCTCTGGAGGACCTGTCCTGTCCTACACAGACAACACCATGTCTGTTTTAGTAAATACTTCCATTTCCAATAAGGCAACAATTCCGGGGCACCTTGACTTAGAAAACTGCATTGTGCTGTTCCTCTGTTATTCCTCCTGGAAATGTATGCCGTTACCATTCACCTTTTGAATTGTGTCCATGCACACTTTGACACCGTCCGAGAGTAAAACCCCTTATGACTGCCTTTAAAAACACATGAGGGGGATAGTAAGGGAATATAGCTAATGTTGGTGAGCTCGAAACAGACCTCAAGAAGAAAAGAGGAAACCACGAAGCCTGCACCTACCTGGACGTCCTACGGAGCGGTGATCTCCTACCTCGGACTCTGTAGCTGTTGCAAAACCACAGCAGGATGGGAGTTGTAGTTTTGCAACAACTATAGGGCCCAGGTCGGAGGCCACTAGCATGGAGCATATGGAAAAACCTAAGAAACACAACCAGCGAATAGAAGAGGCTGAAAATCTGCTCACCTATAAAATCTAACGCGTAGTTAAACTTTGTAGTTCTAAAATGTACGGAGCCGTGCGGATTACTCTTGTAGTGTTGTTCGATCTCTTGGCTGCTTATTGAACAGTAGGCAGTGGACGACGTCTAGAAGACACAAAGATAAGAAGATCATCATCCCGGTCATACATCAACCCACAAATTATACTTAAAGGGGGTGTCCCTATTGTTGAATATTGATATCATAGAGGCGGGGTCCTCCACTAGAGACACCCCTCAACTAGCCAGAGTGGAGAGCCACTGAAAAGACCAACTCGCACCCTGGAGCATTGGCGTAGTCAGGTACTACATGGTCATCCAATTGTTTGAATGGGTGGGGCGTTATACTAACTTTTTAAAGAATTTAAAGAGGGCACGTTTGCTCTCCTGACATGTCTGTTTAGTAAAAACTGGTATTCCCAGCAAATAATTCGGAAGAACCATTTCTTAGAATTCTGCGTGCCTTTCCTCTGTTATTCCTCCTGGGAATGTATAAATAAATTGACAACTGGTTTTCAATCACTGCAGTCTGACACTGTAAGCCGTGATTGGACGGTGTCAGAGTGTGAAGAGTCACGGCCACTTTGACAAGGGGAATGGGAAAACCCAGATGTCAATTTATTCATACATTTCCATGAGTAAAAACAGAGAAATGACATGCAAAAGTCTAAGAAAAGATGCTCCAGCATTGCTATTTGTAGCATTTCCATAAACAAACATGTCAGCAGAGCGGACAGGAAGAGATCAAGAGGAATCCCTGCCAAGTCTCCTTGACCATTCTATTCCCTTAGTTCTGCCTTGGGCTTAAAGGGGTTCTCCAGGTATTTTATATTGATGGCCTATTCTTAGGATAGGCCATCAATATCAGTTTGGTTGGGGTCTAACGCCCGGCACCCCTGCTGATTGATAGGCTTTTGTTGCCACATATTTTTCACCGTTTCCAGGCATAGCGCCATACGCTTCCATAGCGGCTGTGCCTCAGATTGCAGTCCCGGTCCCATTCAAGTGAATGGGACGGAGCTGCAATACCAGGCAGTTCCTACGGAAGAGTACGGCGCTGCGCTGCAGCCCCTTCAGTTAGGTGATCGGCAGGGTCGCA
Source organism: Rhinoderma darwinii (assembly GCF_050947455.1). Classification (NCBI taxonomy): domain Eukaryota; kingdom Metazoa; phylum Chordata; class Amphibia; order Anura; family Rhinodermatidae; genus Rhinoderma; species Rhinoderma darwinii. The sequence continues at coordinate 17,192,279 of NC_134689.1, read as the reverse complement.
GGTAGTTGGACCTCAACCGATCTATTATTGTTGCCCGGAGAACCCCTTTAAGACTTAGGTAACATGAGAGAGACTGGTGGCTAGGGACAAGCTGCCTAAGATTTTTGCCTAAGACAGACATTGTATCCATAGCAACCAGACTGTCAGTCAAAACTGGAGTGTAACTACGCTGAGGAGAAAAGCAACATGGCAGCAGTCCCATCATTCCCCGTCGCAGGCTACTGTATTAGGGTCTATTTACACATCACGGCCATATTGCTTTTTTTGCCAAACTTGTTATTCCGCAAGTTCGCACAAAAAAAAAAAAAAAAAATAGCAATATGACCGCAACGTGTGAATTACTCCTTAAAGGGGTTCACCGAGTTATTAAAAAAATTGGCCAATGCAGGAGGGGAAAAAAAAAAAAAAAAAAGAGCCGTTACTCACCCCACAGATCCCGGTCATTTCAGCGCCGCCGCTCCGTTCCTCCCCGCTGCTGTGTATTGACATAGCTGCAGCGATGACGTGCCCGTATACCCACGTGTATATATATACCTGCAGCAAAGCACTGGCCTCAGCCATCCTGTGCCATATACTCACTGAGACCTGTGATTGGCTGCAGCGATCAAGTGGTTATACAAGCACATCATATGTCAATACACAGCGGCGGCGCTGGAACGACGGGGATCCGTGAATTGAACAGCGACATTTATTTATTTTTTGGGGCATCTCTCTACTGTGGCCAATTTTTTTTTTAATAACGCTGACAACCCCTCTAACTAGATACAATGGGTGACCATGTGTTTTACATATACAAAGAAATATTTACCTCAAACATATGCCATTTACCGCATTCAGCCAGGTAAAACCAACCCCACTGCGTCTCAGAAACGTCCATGTCCTCCGGTACATCGATGTCAATGGTTGCCCCCATTTTTCGTGTTGGCCTGAAACATTCAACCTGAAAGATAAAACCACAATTAATCATATAGAGAATTATCCTGTCAGGAGAATTTTAAAAAAGAATAAAAAATTGCCATAAGACGAGCTTAGGAATAACATCGAAAGGTTTGTCCCATGTGGTCATCCGTGGGGGAAACTGCCGCTGTAGCACAATTCTACTGTAGCGGCCTCTAAAGGAGAAACTTGGTATTACACGGTGTCCGTTCAAATGAATGCCGTTAAATCTCCCTGCTCTCCAGTAGCTGAGGGTTGGGGGCATCCCTGCTTTAATGGGCGAGATCAAGATCAGTATCTATCTCGCTCGTTTAACCCCTCAGATACGGCGCTCAATAGCAATAGCTAAACAAAGCCCCCAGGTCTGCCACTAGTTATGCCTGCTAGGCCATCCCAGGACGCATGGCCCAGCAGATGCCTGTCCGTTTTACACGGACAGGCAGTAATACACTGCAATACAAAAGTTTTGCAGTGTATTATAAAAATGATCGGACAATCGCATCGTGTGGTCCCCTAGTGGGACTAGTAAAAAAAAAGTTTAATAAAAAAAAAAATTTAAAAAAAAAGTGGAAAAAAAATTAAAAAAAGTGAAAAACCCACTTTTTGCCCTTACTTTATTATTTACCAAATGTCGGGAGCAGGGCTGGAGTCCCGAGATAAGCGCTAGCTGATGCTCTGCCCGGGGACTCCAGCAAAAGGCAATGCGACGGCCCCTTGCGGTCACGCCATTGATAACACGCCGACACGACCAGCACAGGAAGCAAGTCGTCAGTCACGTGGATCCGTGTCGGCGCGTCATCAATATTAGAAAAGCTCCAGGATTTCCGGGAACAGTTCGCCGGGTTTGAACTGCAACATTTAGTACCGAATTTTTAATTCAAGTTCATTAGTAAGTGACTTCTTTTTACATAAAAATATTACAACAATGCCATTTTTGGTCCCCGGATAACCCCTCTAAGCATCACGTACAAAATAGAGAGATATTTACCATTTCTCGTAATGATTTGTTCACAACCAGTTCTGTTTCCTTATTTCACGTTCTGGAAGAATATTTTGGGATGTTCTTACCACAGCCATTAAGTTAGGAGAATCGTAGGTCTAAGAAGATCGACAGATAGAGGAACATTACACGTATATACTTATCCCACATTGTAACATAGTCCCTAAACCATGCCAACCGCGTGGCTCTGCCAACCACATTGCCCGACATTAAAGGATGGTAATCAGATTCTACCATAGACGGTCCACATGGTACAATCTGGTCTATTAACACAAAATATACTGAAAGTGAATGGGTAAGGGCGCGCAAGCAAGCCGCTCTCAACACTGTCCGTAGCTAATTGGACAGTGTCAGAATGATCAGTACACGCCCCATTGACAGTTCAGGGGGTTATTTACATATGGGGCACCATATACAACGGCATCGATATCTAAATAACGGAGGAGGGTAGAAAAAAAAATAAATTAGTGACAAGGTTGAAATCAATGGGTCCGTGCGCTGTGCGTGATTTCCATGCGTAGCACACGGACGATATTCACGGTCGTCTGAATGAGCCATAAGTCTATGTTCACACAGGTTATTTTCAGCCGTTAACGCCCCTGAAAAACGGCTAAAGATGCGGGGGCTGAACGTCTACAAACCTGTGCTCATTGATTTTAATGGGAATAATGGCGTTCCGCTCCCACGGGGCGATTTTTACGCGGCCGTTTTTAAAAACGGCCGCGTAAAAGAAACGTCTCATAAAATTAAATGCATGTCACTTCTTGAGCCGTTTTTCTTTGACTCAACAGAAAAACAGCTAAAAAAACAACCGTAAAAAACGCGAGTTGCTTAAAAAAAAACGGCTGAAAATCAGGGTCTGTTTTCCCTTGAAAACAGCGCCGTATATTCAGACGTTTTTTGTTAAGTGTGTGAACATACCCTGATAAATTATGAGTATCTCTGGCTGTCCGTGCGCCAATTATAGGTGTAAATTATAGTAAATTTGTTAGGATGTGAGCGGCTCTTACACTAAAGCCTCATGCACACATGACCATAGTGGTGTGCACGGCCGTTATTTGCGGCGCGGACGGCCGCGGAGTGTCACCCACGAGCTGCCCGCAAATCGTGGGCACATGGCTGCGTGCATTCATTTCTATGAGCCTGGAACGCAAAACACGGCCGTAATAAGACATGTCCGTTCTTTTTGCGGTCCAGGCTCCTGAGCCATGCACGGACCGTGGAAACCACGGTCGTGTGCATGGGCCCATTAAAATGAATAGAGCCGCAATTCACCCGCAGATTTGTGGGTGAATACATTTCGGGGAGAAGTACCCGCTTGGCGTCTCTCCCTTCGGCTCAGCTTGATTGACAAGACTCTCTCCTGATGTGTCAAGAGGAATGGTAACACATAATTGTCAATTTATTCATACATTTCCAGGATGAATAATAGAGGAATAACAAAATCCAATTGTTTACAGGTAAATACAGTCGTGTCACACTCAATGCGGCAGATTATTTTGTGGCCAGTTCGGGACGTCACCAAGGCACACACTATATAAAAGCCGCATGATGACGGTTTTAAAGGGTGCGTCTGACATTAGTAAAGAAGGGTGTCTTTTTTCTTCCCGAAACCATCTCAGTCACAGCCCATCCATAAGAGCAGGACCCTTTTTTCTAATTTTCAACAATCCCTTTAACCCCTTCCCGCTCCTGGACGTATTATTAGGTCATGGCAGCTGTATCGTTCGCGCTCCATGACCTAATAGTATGTCTCGGGAGTAACGGCCGTTTCGGCCGTCCTCCCGACACATACAGGAGCTGTGACAGCTGCTGTCTCGTACAGCAGCTGTCACAGCTCCTACAGCGGGGACCGATCGCTGGGTCCCCGCTGATTAACCCCTTAAAAGCCGCGTTCAATAGAGATCGCGGCTTTTTAGTGGTTAAGCCACCATCGCAGGCCTGCTACACGATAGCGGCCGGCGATGGTAACTATGGCAACCGGACACCAAACAATGGCGTTTGAAAGACTATGCCATAGACGGAAGCCTAGTGGGTCCTGACAACGTCAGGACCCACTATGCTTGCTGTCAGTGAGTAGCTGACAGTTCTAATACACTGCACTACGCATGTAGTGCAGTGTATTAGAATAGCGATCAGGGCCTCCTGCCCTCAAGTCCCCTAGTGGGACAAAAGTAATAAAGTTAAAAAAAATGATGTGTAAAAATAAGAAAATAAAAGTTTTAAAAGTAATAAAAGTAAAAATCCCCCTTTTTCCCTTATCACTCATTTATTATTAATAAAAATATATAAACAAACAAATAAACTATACATAATTGGTATCGCCGCGTCCGTAACGGCCTGAACTATAAAATTATTTTCTTATTTATCCCGCGCGGTGAACGCCGTAAAAGAAAATAATAATAAACCGAACCACAATCACAATTGTTTGGTCACTTCACCTCTCAAAAAATGGAATAAAAAGAGATCAAAAAGTCGCATGTACCTAAAAATGGTCCTGATTGAAACTACAGTTCGTTACGCAAAAAATAAGTCCTCGCACGGCTTTATTGATTGAAAAATATAAAAGTTCTGGCTCTTAGAATAAGGTAACACAAAAAGTGAATGATTGTTTACAAAACGTATTTTATTGTGCAAACGCCAGAAGACATAAAAAAAAACTATAAACATCTGGTATCGCCGTAATCGTATCGCCCCGCAGAATAAAGTGAATGTGTCATTTATAGCGCACGGTGAACTCTGTAAAAAAATAGAATGAAAAACAATAGTAGAATTGCTGTTTTTTAGTCACCGCGCCACCTAAAAATAGAATAAAAACTGATCAAAAAGTCGCATGCACCCCAAGAAAACTACAATGGATTCCTCAAGGGGTCTAGTTTCCAAATTGGGGTCACTTTTGGGGGGTTTCCACTGTTTTGGCACCACAAGACCTCTTCAAACCGGACATGGTGCCTAATAAAAAAAAAAAAAAAAAGGAGGGCTCAAAATCCACTAGGTGCTCCTTTGCTTCGGAGGCCGGTGCTTCAGTCCATTACCGCACTAGGGACACATGTGGGATATTTCTCAAAACTGCAGAATCTGGGCAATAACTACTAAGTTGAGTTCTCTGATAAAACCTTTTGTGTTATAGAAAAAAAATGGTATAAAGAGGATTTTCTGACAAAAATAAATATGTAAATGTCACCTCCACTTTGCTCTAAATTCCTGTGAAACACCTAAAGGGTTCATAAACTTTCTAAATACGATTGTGAATACTTTGAGGGGTCTAGTTTCTAAAATGGGGTGTTTGATGGGGATTTCTAATATATAGGCCCCTCAAAGCAACTTCAGAACTGAACTGAAACCTAAAAAAAAAAAAAAGGAAGAGCCAATACTTTGTTCAGCGGTGCTTGAGATGTGCCGAACGACTGGAGAAAATCGCATTTGGATGCAGATTTCCTCCATTACAAATTTATGCTCAAAACTTACAACTCTGCCCTTCACCGCGCCAAACAAGTCTATTTCACTTCTCTCATCTCCACACTATCTAATAATCCAAAACGCCTCTTTGATACTTTTCACTCCCTCCTTAGTCCAAAAGTGCAGACGCCAATCACAGATCTCAGTGCTGAAGACCTGGACACTTATTTTAAAGTTAAAATTGACAACATCCGGCATGATATTATCTCCCAGTCCCCTAGTAACATCGATCCCCTTCCCTCCCGCACTCCCTCTTCTTCACTCTCAGCATTTGACCCAATAACTGAAGAAGAAGTCTCGAGGCTCCTCTCTTCTTCTCGTCCTACTACCTGCCCTAGTGATCCTGTCCCCTCACACCTCCTCCAGTCCCTCTCCCCAGCTGTCACTAAAATATTTAACCTCTCTCTTTCCTCTGGTATCTTTCCCTCCTCTTTTAAACATGCCATTATAAACCCATTACTGAAAAAACCAACTCTTGACCCATCCAGCGCTGCCAACTACCGACCAGTCTCTAATCTGCCCTTCATCTCCAAACTCCTGGAACGCTTGGTCTACTCTCGCCTTATCCGCTATCTCTCTGCTAACTCCATTCTTGACCCCTTACAATCTGGTTTCCGCACTCTACACTCCACAGAAACTGCCCTTACTAAAGTCTCAAATGATCTCTTGGCGGCTAAATCGGACGGAAAATCCTCTCTCCTGATTCTTTTGGATCTCTCTGCAGCCTTTGACACTAGACCACAAACTCCTACTTAACATGCTCCACTCTATTGGCCTCAAGGACGCGGCTCTCTCTTGGTTTTCCTCCTATCTCTCTGACCGCTCGTTCAGTGTGTCATTTGCTGGTTCCACTTCTTCTCCTCTTCCCCTTGATATCGGGGTTCCTCAGGGATCAGTCCTAGGTCCGCTGCTCTTTTATCTACACAGCTCCTATTGGACAAACCATGAGCAGATTTGGCTTCCAGTACCATCTCTACGCTGATGACACCCAATTATATACCTCTTCCCGTGACATCACCCCTGCTCTAATACAAAACACCAGTGATTGTCTGTCCGCTGTCTCTAACATCATGTCCTCTATCTGAAACTGAATCTTTCTAAAACCGAGCTCCTTGTGTTCCCACCATCTACTAACCTCCCTAAACCTGATGTCTCCATCTCTGTGTGTGGCACTATCATCACTCCTAAGCAGCACGCCCGCTGTCTCAGGGTTATTTTTGACTCAGATCTTTCCTTTACTCCTCACATACAATCACTTTCACGCTCCTGTCATTTTCACCTCAAAAACATCTCCAGAATCCGCTCTTTTCTTACGGAGGAAACTGCCAAAACTCTCATTGTTGCTCTGATTCACTCTCGTCTTGACTACTGTAACTCATTACTAGTCGGTCTTCCCCTCACTAAACTCTCCCCTCTCCAATCTATCCTCAATGCAGCAGCCAGGCTCATATTTATGACCAACCGCTACACCAACGCCTCTAATCTGTGCCAGTCACTGCACTGGTTGCCCATCCCCTTCCGAATAAAATTCAAACTTATTACTCTCAACCACAAAGCTCTCCACAGTGCTGCACCTCCTTACATCTCCTCCCTCATCTCTGTCTACCACCCTACTCGGGCTCTTCATTCTGCCAACGACCTTAGATTAAAATCCTCCATAATCCGAACCTCCCACTACCGTCTCCAGGATTTCTCTCGTGCTGCACCGTCCTCTGGAATGCGCTACCCCAGACAATCCGATTAATTCCCAATATCCACAGTTTTAAACGTGCCCTGAAAACACATCTATTTAGACAGGCCTATAACATTCCCTAATCTGACTCCTTTCCATGGCCCCCGTTTTAGATTAGTCATCAGAATAAGATTCCCTCACACTCCTTCTCTTCATGTCCATCATACACGGATACTGGCTGGTGACCGGCTCATGCAGCTTTATGTTACCACCGCATGTGTATAAAAATGTCCGGACAATTGTACAGAACAAACACTATTACACTTTGTGTCTCCCTTATGTCCTCATAGATTGTAAGCTCTTGCGAGCAGGGTCCTCACTCCCCAGATTTGAATTGTAAATGAACTTTGTCACTATGTAATGTCTGATATTGTTTGTTTCATGTTCCCTCTAAATTGTAACGTGCTGCGTAATATGTTGGCGCTATATTAAGATTATTATTATTATTATTATTAATACTTTGCTTCGCCTAATGAGCATTGCCCACTCCAAGATGACCCCAGTTTTGACCGTTTGTATAAACGGAGACCCCTATTAGACCGTTTCAGTACCCGGTTTTCCCAAGCATTCACCCCCGAGAAGTGTATTTCTATTGATGAGTCCTTGGTACATTTTAAAGGGAGACTTCAATTCCGCCAGTACCTGCCGGGTAGGAGGGCAAGGTATGGCGTGAAGCTGTATAAGCTGTGCGAGAGTGCATCAGGGTATACCTACAAATTTAGGATATATGAAGGGAAGGACACTAGTGCTCAGCCCCCAGAATGCCCCCCTTACTGGGAGTTAATGCAAAAATTGTGTGGGATTTGGTGCACCCACGGCTGGACCAGGGTTATCACCTCTACCTGGATAATTTTTATACCAGCGTCCCACTCTTCAACTGCCTCGCTTCCAGAAGTCCTGCGGCATGCGGCACTGCTAGAAGAAATCTGAGAGGCCTCCCTAAGACTCTGCAGGGCAAACACTCAGAAGGGGTGAGAGCAGGGCACAATCTAGCAGCAACATATTGTGCGTCACGTACAAGGACAAGAGAGATGTCACACCAGTACCTATGTACCAGTACAGACACCCCCAAACCAGACTGCATCCTGGACTACAATAGGTACATGGGAGGGGTGGACTTGTCAGATCAAGTCCTGAAGCCCTACAGCGCCATGCGGTGTGGTAGAAGAAGCTGGCCGGGCACATCATACAGATGGCTTTGTACAATGCGTACGTGCTACATCGATGTGCAGGCCAGACGGGAACTTTCCTGGAATTTCAAGAGGTGGTTATCAAAAACCAAGAAGGGGGACACCCAGTACTTCTGGAAGCGAGGCCACACTTTCCAGGAGAAGTTCCCCAAACTGGCAAGAAAGGAAAAAGTCAAAAGAGGTGCAAAGTCTGCTATAAGAGGGGGATAAGGAAGGACACAATACACCAATGTGACACGTGTCCCGAAAAACCAGGGCTCTGTATGAAAGAGTGTTTTAGAATTTATCATACATCCCTTGATTTTTAATTTACCCTGATGCACTCGGCACAGCTTATCCCCCTCATCTTTCCCTTCTGAGCCCTGCCGTGTGCCCAGGCAGCTGATAACAGCCACATGTAGGGTATTGCCATACCCAGGAGAACCCACATTACAATTTAAAAGGGTGTATATCTCCGGTGGCGCATGCTGGGCACAATATATTGGACACTGAAATGGCACATATATATAGAAAATGGCAAATCTCACGCTGCACCATCTGCTGCGCAATACCTTTTAGACAATACCTGTGGGATCAAAATGCTCACTACACCTCTAGATGAATGCCTTAAGGGGTGTAGTTTCCAAAATGGGGTCATTTCTGGTGGGTTTCCATTGCTTTGATACCTCTGGGGCTTTACAAATGCGACATGGCACCCGAAAACCAATCCAGCAAAATCTGGATTCCAAAGAACACATAGCACTCCTTTCCTTTTGAGCCCTCCCATGGGCCTAAACGGCAGTTTATCGCCACAAATGGGGTATTGCCGCACTCAGGACAAATTGGGGTGTTTTATGCCTTGTGAAAATAGGAAATTGTGAGCCAAAACTACATATTATTGGAAAAAATTACATTTTTTTAAATTCACAGCCCAATTCAAATAAATTCTGTGAAAAAACTGTGGGGTCTAAATGGTCACAGTACGCATAAATGAATTTCTTGAGGGGTGTAGTTTCCAAAATGCGGTCACTTCTGGTGGGTTTCCATTGCTTTGATACCTCTGGGGCTCTGCAAATGCGACATGACACCCAAAAACCAATCCAGCAAAATCTGGATTCCAAAGAACACACAGCGCTCCTTTAATTCTGAGCCCTCCCATGGGCCCAAACGGCAGTTTATCGCCACAAATGGGGTATTGCTGCACTCAGGACAAATTGGGCAACAAAATGGGTCAATTTGTTTCCTGTGAAAATAAGAAATTTTGATCAAAAATGACATCTTATTGGAAAAAAAGTATTTTTTAATTTCACAGCCCAATTCAAATAGGTGCTGTGAAAAAACTGTGAGGTCAAAATGGTAACAACAACCATAAATGAATTCCTTGAGGGGTGTAGTTTCAAAAATGGGGTCACTATTGGGGGATTCCTACTGTTTTGGCACCTCAACACCTCTTCAAACCTGGCATGCTGCCTAAAATATATTCTAATAAAAGAGGCCTCAAAATGCACTAGGTGCTTCTTTGCCTCTGGGGCTTGTGTTTTAGTCCACGAGCGCAGTAGGGCCACATGTGGGACATTTCTAAAAACTGCAGAATCTGGACAATACGTATTTAGTAGTGTTTCTCTGGTAAAACCTTCTGTGTTACAGGAGAAAATTGAATAAATTTGAAATTCAGCAAGAAAAATGAGATTTGCAAATTTCACCTCCATTTTGCTTTAATTCCTGTGAAATGCCTAAAGGGTTAAAAAAAACTTTACAAATGCGGTTTTGAATACTTTGAGGGGTCTAGTTTTTAAAATGGGGTGTTTTATGGGTGTTTATAATATATAGGCCCCTCAAAGCCACTTCAGAACTGAACAGGTACCTAAAAAAGGAGGCAATACTTTGCTTCGCCTAATGAGCATTGCCCACTCCAAGATGACCCCAGTTTTGACCGTTTGTATAAATGGAGACCCCTATTCGACCGTTTCAGTGCCCGGTTTTCCCAAGCATACACCCCCGAGAATTGTATTTCAATTGATGAGTCCCTGGTACATTTTAAAGGGAGGCTTCAATTCCGCCAGTACCTGCCGGGTAAGAGGGCAAGGTATGGCGAGAAGATGTATAAGCTGTGCGAGAGTGCATCAGGGTATACCTACAAATTTAGGATATATGAAGGGAAGGACACTAGTGCTCAGCCCCCAGAATGCCCCCCTTACTGGGAGTTAATGCAAAAATTGTGTGGGATTTGGTGCACCCACGGCTGGACCAGGGTTACCACCTCTACCTGGATAATTTTTATACCAGCGTCCCACTCTTCAACTGCCTCGCTTCCAGAAGTCCTGCGGCATGCGGCACTGCTAGAAGAAATCTGAGAGGCCTCCCTAAGACTCTGCAGGGCAAACACTCAGAAGGGGTGAGAGCAGGGCACAATCTAGCAGCAACATATTGTGCGTCACGTACAAGGACAAGAGAGATGTCACACCAGTACCCATGTACCAGGAAGGAAATTTTCTTAAAAATGAGAAATTGCTGTTTAAGTTCTAAGCCTTGTAACGTACAAGAAAAATAAAAGTGTGTTCAAAAAACGATGCCAATCTAAAGTAGACATATGGGAAATGTGACCTAGTAACTATTTTGGGTGGTATAACCGTCTGTTTTACAAGCAGATGCATTTAAATTCTGAAAAATTCTATTTTTTCAAAATTTTCTCAAAATTTGGCAATTTTTCACAAATAAACACCGAATATATCGACCAAATTTTACCACTAACCTAAAGCCCAATGTGTCACGAGAAAACAATCTCAGAATCGCTTGGGTAGGTTTAAGCATTCCGACGTTATTACCACATAAAGTGAAATATGTCAGATTTGAAAAATGGGCTCTGAGCCTTAAGGCCCAAACTAGGCTGCGTCCTTAAGGGGTTAAACAAAGTAACGGCAAATATGTATTTTATTGCACCTTTTATCGGGTTGTCACCCAGCTTTCCTAGAATCCTGAATAGAGAATCTGCCTCTTTATACAGCGATACATCTGCTGTTCCACATTGCTAAAGACTAAGGCCTCATGCACACTTCCGCTGGCTGTCGTACGGCCGCTAATGACTGATCCGTGAAACACGGGCCGCACATGGATGGCTCCCACGTGCAGTCCGTTGTTTCACGGACCAAATCAATGAAAAGGCCGAGACTGTTCCGTCAAAAACAGACAGGAGTAGGACCTGCCCTATTTTTGGTGGAACGGCCACACGGTTCCGTTAAAACAACCGAAGTTGCCCCATTGAACTGAATGTGTGAGGGTGCTATCTGTTAAGAAAAACGGATAGCACCCTGACGAAAATAACTGAAGTGGTCAGGAGGCCTGAGGCCTTATTCACACGAGCACGTCCGATTTTCTCGTCTATAAGCACTTCCACTTCATTTGTTTAGCAACTGATGTCCGTTTTTTTTCATGCACCCATAGACATCAATGGCTGATTCTGGTCCGCAAAAACGGGCCAGAATATGGCACGCTGCGAGTTTCTCGTAATGGACAGAGGCTCCTTTGAAAGAAACGGATGTGCGATTAGTCCCATTGACTTGTATGGCTCAGTGTGGAGTCTGTTGTTCAAATGTAAAGCACAGGGACGAGAAATACGTTCGTGTGAATGAGGCCTAAGACATATATGCTATTCAGGAGTCTGAAAAAGCTAGGTGAAAACTCCCATGGGTGCTTAATGGGTTGTCCGAGAAATGAAACTAGCTGAAGGAAATGTAAAAAAAATTAAAAATGACTTACCCGTTATATCCCCTGCCAATCCGGCGCCGATGCTCCTCGCCGGTTATAGTTTATTTTCCTGAGGCGATGCCATGACGTACTCGCTAGAGTCAATATAGAGGGCAGTGATTGGCAGCTGCAGTCATGTGGACGTACGTCATGCCATCACTCCAGAACAGTAAATAAAAACGGCGGGAACGACCGGAGCATCGGCGCTGCAGCTACTTTCATTTCTTCAGCTCTCGGAAAACCCCATTACTGGCAATCATATTGTTTGTCACCCAGCTTTCCCAGAAGCAAACAGAACTAACCTATGGCTACGCGGTGACTACGACAGCACGGCCAAAGATCGCGGTGTGCCCCTGCATGCATCGCACGTAATGGTTGCAACGCGGCCACGTTGACTTTCCACGGGTTGTCACGACTCGACAGTCTCAAGAAATCAGATTTCTTAAGACTGTCAGGCCACATCGACTTTGATTCGGTGCGAAGCCCGTAGGGGCACACAGCTATCTTTGGCCGTGCGCCCTGTATCGCAGCCAAAGTCGTCGTGTAGACCTACCCTAAAGTGCACGTCTCTAGTAATAAAATGTGCGCTACTCCCAAATCTCCCTTGAATATAAGACCACCTGCTCAATCTCCCACCAGAGCAAGTGGCGGTCGCCTTATAACTTGAGGTACGGTTTATATATAACCTAAAATCAGAAGTCACTGGAGGAGATAAAGCAAAACTGGTGCAAGGAAAAACGTACAGTAGTTGCCCATAGCAACCAATCAGGTCACGGCTTTCATTTTCCAAAGGGCCTCTGAAAAATGAAAGGTGGAATCTGATTGGTTGTTATATTGACATGCAATAATTACTATGCATTGCTGTTATGACGGGTCTTGGAAAGTTGGGTGACAGCCGCGCTGTCCTATTACAGCTCCCGCAAGCGTTGTCACCCAGCTTTCCATGTAGTTAACGGCATCACTTTCGCAGCAGTAATGCATACCGTGCTACCATATCATTGGTCTGAGAAAGCTAGGTGACAGGCAAGATGGTCTCCATTAAGGCTCATCACAAAAACAATGTACATCACAAGCTCCCATATTGTAGAATAGCTGCAGACTTACCATGCAGTAGACTAGGAAAGCTGGGTGACTACCTACCTCCAGGTGAGCTGTAATAGTAGCACTATATGACTGGTCACCCAGCTTTCCCAGACTAAGAAACTACCGGACAGACGAGAACGACTCAAGGACTTATTTATATGATTTTTTTTTTTTTGTTAAAAGAGACTTACCTTCAATTCTAGCTCTATAGAGTAACAACCCCCATCAGACAGTGACTACTTCCCCCTTACCTCCAGATGTTTACAATGGCCACTTAGCAGCTGTTCTCTACCCAGAAGCCCCGCACCAGTAACGTCCACAGAGCCAGGGCCACAGGCAGTATACATGTTTGGGCATGGTGATCTCTATAGGATTTCTGGGTTCCTTGCGTCACCATGACAGCACCTCCCCCCGTGCACTTACCTGTTCCCTGTATTCACTTCCTGGGCGGGGTCATCTCAGCAGTCAAAGAAACGAAACGTTCGAAGGGGGCGGGAACGTGGAATGTGACGAGATACAATGTGTCACAGCCGGGTTGGAGCGCTCAGCTTAAAGGAGCAGTGTCCCTTTCTTTTTTTTTTTTCTTTTTTTTTACTGCAATCCTGCAATTATGTTCTTACTGGGACCTGGAATGTCCCCATTATTTATCACAGATTTTTATTATTTTTTTTAAAACAATTTTTCTTGTAATTTCAAAATACCCGGTGGTCTAGGGTACTGAAAGTGTTAATTATAAATTCTCTGGTAATCTGGGGGCAGTGAAGGGGTTAATTATAAATTCTGTGCAGGTCTAAGGCGGTGGAGGGGTTCATTCTAAATTATCTGGTCGGGTAGGGCAGGGGTTAGGTACAAATTCTCTGGGGGTCTAGGGCAGTGAAGGGGTTAATTATAAGTTCTCTGTTGGTCTAGGGCAAGGAAGGGGTTAATTATACATTCTCTGGGGGTCTGGGGCAGTGAATGGGTTAATTATAAATTCTGTGCTGGTCTAAGGCAGTGAAGGGGTTCATTCTAAATTATCTGGTCGGGTAGGGCAGGGCTTAGGTACAAATTCTCTGGGGGTCTAGGGCAGTGAAGGGGTTGATTATAATGTCTCTGTTGGTCTAGGACAAGGAAGGGGTTAATTATAAATTCTCGGGGTCGGGGCAACGAATGGGTTAATTATAAGTTCTCTGTTGGTCTAGGGCAGGGAAGGGGTTAATTATAAAGTCTCTGGTGTCTGGGGCAGTGAATGGGTTAATTATAAGCGCTCTGGTGGTCTAGGGCAGTGAAGGGCTCCTTGGTGCCTCTAGGAAATGGGGTCCTGGGCAATTGCCCAGTTACCACCTTGTAAAACCGGCCCTGTCTGTATACATATGACAGCAGGAACAAAACCGCGAACAGTTAATCCTCGTTCACATCTGCGTCGGAGGCTCAGTTAGGAATACCTAAAAATAACGGAAACAATAGCGCAGCATGTTGCGCTATTGTGTCTGGTAAAACCACGGAATCCAGACCGAACCCATTAAAGTCAATGGGTTCAGTCGGCCGCCGGTGGTATCCACTGTACAACGGAACCGGCGCTTCCGGTACTTTCATTGTTCTGCTCTTCTGACCCAGCAGAACAACGGAAAGCTGAACGCAGGTGTGAACACAGCCTTTAAGTTTTGCATCCGTGCCGGGCCGGGCAGATCCGGACAGTGACATCAGCGGCAACTCCTGTGTTTGGGGATTCCGCTTCAGGAGTTTCCCCTGATGTCACTGCCCATATATGGACAGAGACATCAAGCGCTCTGTCCAGGAGCGGAATCCCCGAAAACACGGGGATTCCGCTCCTTCAAGGAGCTAAAGTGCGGCTAGCACATAGCAGAGCGGGGAGATACCTCCCTGCTCTGCTATAGTGGCGTCGCTACAGTAGTAGCAGCCGCAGCAGCTGCAGCTGCTAGCGGCGCCATGGAAGGTGTCGCCGGGCCAGGGTGCTTTTAAAACAAGCAGGGGAAGGGAGCCAGCGCAGCGCTCCCTCCACCTGCTGTACACCCCGACCCTGCCACACAGTGTACAGCGATGCCATTCGTCAGAATGGCATCAACTCCTCCTCCTCACATGCACTCTGCGCTGTGAGGAGGAGGAGATAGAGCGCAAGCGCCGGAAAACCCGGCCATCACTCGGGACACATCCCGGTGATGGCCGTGTATTACCCGGCCCCATAGACTTCTATGGGAGCCGGGCGGCCGGGTACCCGGGCGAAGATGGAGCATGCCCTATTTTTTGACGGCCGGTTTTCCTGGCCGTCAAAAAATCGGTCGTGTGAATAACACCATTAGGGGTCTATTATTCCTAATGCAGCCGGGTGCCGGCCGATTTATGAACGGCCGGCACCCGGCCGGGAAACCCTGCCGTGTGAATGAGGCCTTAATGCAAACCGGCCGGGCAAAATGTCAGATTTTACCGGCCGACACTTGGGCTCGGGAACGACCCGGTCGTGTGAATCCCGCCTTATCTGACAGGATGTAAGGCTGGTTTCCATTTGGAACCGATGGTTTTAGTAACACAAACATAAGGAACAATGAATATATTATGGTGGTGGCTGTAGACCGAAACGTCATCATCCCAGCGTATAGGGTCCGTGCTCACCGCTTTGTCACTTTTATGAGCCCTAAATATTTCCCTATTCAACTAGAATTGCCGTGAGACTCACGAAAAAAAGGGAGACTTCTCGGGCGGACCGGCAAGTCTCCTGGGCACCGTATCCTGACAGCGAGACCCACACGTATTTCTTTCCTCCTCCCTGGCGTCAGAATGCAGAGTGCGGTAGTAGTTTTTTTCAATAAAAATGTCTATCAGTGTGTTTGGAACAACTTTCTAAATGCTTTTTAGTAAAATAATTTTTACTTTTCGAGATACAGCTGCTCTGTACTGTATGTAGAGCAGCTGTATCGTGTACTGAAACCTGAATCCGGACAACAGCGGGACTGACTGGTTCAGTGACAGCGGGTCCTGCATGTCTCTGACACCCAGGATCCACCTCTTATCGATCACATCTAAGTTATGAACTTAGATGTGATTTAGAGCAGCTCGATCCTGTGTGTCAGGCCTCACTCACACGAGCGTGGCGGTTTTGCGCACGCAAAAACGTGGCGTTTTGCATGCGCAAAAACCACTTAACAGCTCCGTGGGGCATCAGCATGTGTTACGCGGCTGCGTGCTTTTCGCGCAGCCGCCATCATTATGACACTCCATTTGGATGTTTGTAAACAGAAAAGCACGTGGTGCTTTTCTGTTTACATTCATCCTTTTGACAGCTGTTGCGCAAATCACGCAGTTCGCACGGAAGTGCTTCCGTGCGGCATGCATGGTTTTCACGCACCCATTGACTTCAATGGGTGCGTGATTCGCGCAAAACGCCGAAATAACGGACATGACGTGACTTTTTTTCAGCGGACTCACGCTGAGTAAAAATCACGGACATGTCTGCACGGCCCCATAGACTAATATAGGTGCGTGCAACGCGCGTGCAAATCAAGCGCGTTGCACGGACGTTTTTCCCGTTCGTCTGAATAAAGCCTCATAGACACACAGGACCCGCTGTCACTGAACCAGTCAGTCCCGCTGTTGTCCGGATTCAGGTCTCAGCGCAAGATACAGCTGGCACTCTGAGGGCATCTGTGGCTGAAGGGCACGCATTGTCAAAGAAACCTCAGTGATTTACTCTCAGGAACAAAAAATATTACGGACTGCTGTAAAATATGCTGCGCCGCCCATGTGGCACCTCTTCTCTATACTTACACGTTAGAGGGGATAATAAGACTCTATTCTCATTAGCACCATGGCTTCCGTTCATAACCGAGCCATGACCACTGTGCCGTATCCGTAGATGAAATAGATCCCGATGAATCCTGACAGACCATAGTGACTTATAACGGGATCCATCAGGTTTCTGCTATTTTTGAGCTACTGAACCGATTTCAGATCAGAAGGTATCCCCAGGACAGGCACTAATCTTAGTACGGTAGATAACTATTAGGCCAGGTATAGAAACTGGCGGTAGGACTTGCGTGGCTAGACGTCAAATTAAGCAGTACATGGCGTCAAATAGGCCATTAATATCAAATCGGAAGGGGTCCGACTCCAGACACTTGCGCTGATCAACTGACTGAAGGAACTGGAGAGCCTTAGAAACTTTAGACAAAGTTTGGCCCTGGGCAAAGTTAAAAGTGGGGCCCCAAATGCTGAATTATTGTACCAGTAATGCAGTCAATTCAGAAGGGGGTGTGCAGAGAACGTCATCACTGATTTCTAGCGCGTCCCGGAGTGTTGAAAGCCTCAAAGTAATGTCCCCCCTCTCACAAAAACAAATGATCTATATACATATACAGTTATTGTATCATACCACTATACCAGAGGAAATAATACCCCCATACTGTTACTGAACACAACTCACTATTATAAGACCAATATTACCAATAATAACACAATATAAGGTCCAAATAATACCGCCACATTATAACGACATAGACTGAATAATACCCCCATACTGTTACTGAATAATACCGCCACACCTTAACCACATAGTGACTGAATAATACCCCCATACTGTTACTGAATAATACCGCCACACCATAACCACATAGTGACTGAATAATACCCCCATACTGTTACTGAATAATACCGCCATACGATAACCACGTAGTGACTGAATAATACCCCCATACTGTTACTGAATAATACAGCCAAACCATAACCACGTAGTGACTGAATAATACCCCCATACTGTTACTGAATAATACCCCCATACCATAACCACATAGTGACTGAATAATACCCCCATACTGTTACTGAATAATACCGCCACATCATAACCACGTAGTGACTGAATAATACCCCCATACTGTTACTGAATAATACCCCCATACCATAACCACATAGTGACTGAATAATACCCCATACTGTTACTGAATAATACCGCCACACCTTAACCACATAGTGACTGAATAATACCCCCATACTGTTACTGAATAATACCACCACACCACAACCACATAGTGACTGAATAATACCCCCATACTGTTACTGAATAATACCGCCACACCATAACCACATAGTGACTGAATAATACCCCCGTACTGTTACTGAATAATACCGCCACACCTTAACCACATAGTGACTGAATAATACAGACATACTGTTACTGAATAATACCTCCACACTATAACCACATAGTGACTGAATAATACTCCCATACTGTTAAGAATAATACCGCCACACCATAACCACATAGTGACCGAATAATACCGACATACTGTTACTGAATAATACCTCCACACTATAACCACATAGTGACTGAATAATACTCCCATACTGTTAAGAATAATACCGCCACACCATAACCACATAATGACTGAATAATACCCCCATACTGTTACTGAATAATAGCCCATACTGTTACTGAATAATACCCCCACACCATAACCACATAGTGACTGAATAATAACCCCATACTGTTACTGAATAATACCACCACACCATAACCACATAGTGACTGAATAATACACCCATACTGTTACTGAATAATACCCCCATATTGTTACTGAATAATACCCCCATACTGTTACTGAATAATTCCGCCACACCATAACCACATAGTAACTGGATAATACCCCCATACGGTTACTGAATAATACCACCACACCATAACCATATAGTGACTGAATAATACCCCCATACTGTTACTGAATAATACCGCCAAACCATAACCACATAGTGACTGAATAATACCCCCATACTGTTACTGAATAATACCGCCAAACCATAACCACATAGTGACTGAATAATACCTCCATACTGTTACTGAATAATAACCCAAACAGTTACTGAATAATACCGCCAAACCATAACCACATAGTGACTGAATAATACCCCCATACTGTTACTGAATAATACCGCCACACCATAACCACATAGTGACTGAATAATACCTCCATACTGTTACTGAATAATACCGCCACACCATAACCACATAGTGACTGAATAATACCCCATACTGTTACTGAATAATACCGCCACAAGATAACCACAAAGTGACTGAATAATACCTCCATACTGTTACTGAATAATACCCCCATACTGTTACTGAATAATACCGCCACAACATAACCACATAGTGACTGAAAAATACCCCCATACTGTTACTGAATACTTCCACACCATAACCACATAGTGACTGAATAATACCCCATACTGTTACTGAATAATACCGCCACAACATAACCACAAAGTGACTGAATAATACCTCCATACTGTTACTGAATAATATCGCCACACCATAACCACATAGTGACTGAAAAATACCCCCATACTGTTACTGAATACTTCCACACCATAACCACATAGTGACTGAATAATACCCCATACTGTTACTGAATAATACCGCCACAACATAACCACAAAGTGACTGAATAATACCTCCATACTGTTACTGAATAATACCCCCATACTGTTACTGAATAATACCGCCACAACATAACCACATAGTGACTGAATAATACCTCCATACTGTTACTGAATAATACCGCCACACCATAACCACATAGTGACTGAATAATACCCCCATACTGTTACTGAATAATACCGCCACACCATAACCACATAGTGACTGAATAATAACCCCATACTGTTACTCAATAATACCGCCACAACATAACCACAAAGTGACTGAATAATACCTCCATACTGTTACTGAATAATACCCCCATACTGTTACTGAATAATACCGCCACAACATAACCACATAGTGACTGAAAAATACCCCCATACTGTTACTGAATACTTCCACACCATAACCACATAGTGACTGAATAATACCCCATACTGTTACTGAATAATACCGCCACAACATAACCACAAAGTGACTGAATAATACCTCCATACTGTTACTGAATAATACCGCCACACCATAACCACATAGTGACTGAAAAATACCCCCATACTGTTACTGAATACTTCCACACCATAACCACATAGTGACTGAATAATACCCCATACTGTTACTGAATAATACCGCCACAACATAACCACAAAGTGACTGAATAATACCTCCATACTGTTACTGAATAATACCCCCATACTGTTACTGAATAATACCGCCACAACATAACCACATAGTGACTGAATAATACCTCCATACTGTTACTGAATAAAAACCACTATACAAGGACCAATATTACCACCATGTAGTGAACATATAGTGGTAGATGCCAGTTATACACAGGAGCTCTGCAGAAGATATACAGTAAAGGATTACAGCACATTTATATCCAGTGACTCACAGGTGGTGTTTTCTCTGATTAGTCGTTCACTTTCCCTTTATTTCTCCATCCGGCCCAGACCACTGTGATGACTTATTCCAGACACGACTCGTCCCTGAAGAATTTCACACACAGACATGTTGGTTTCTCGCTTTTCCAGCACCCTCCCCACCTATACCCCATTCGCTAAACAAACTCATAATCCACAGTACCCCAGGTGGTAATAATGATTCCTTAGTGCTCAACACAATAAAAGTGCCCCTCAATAACCGTGCCCCCACACAGTATAATAATGTCCCCTGTAGACAGTGCCACACACAGCCCGCTGTAGATAGTGCCACACGCACCCTATTGTAGATAGTGCCACACAGCCCCCGCTTGTAGATAGTGCCACACAGCACCCGCTTGTAGATAGTGCCACACAGTCCCCCCCCCCCCCTTGTAGATACTGCCACACAGTACAAGGGAGTACCACAGAGCCCACTCTTGTACTTAGTGCCACACAGCCCCCAGAGCAGTAGCGGTAGACTACCATTACCACACTCTGCTCTGCCTGACGAGACTCGCCATTAGGAGCAGGTCATGCGGCGGTCTGAGTGAGGTCGGTGCCGGTCCGGTCCCAGTCCAGTCACCTGAAATCATGTCACTGACGTGAGGTCAAGTGACAGGTCAGGTAACTGGACTGGTCCACTCCCGGCACCGACCTCACTCAGACTGTCATTCACTTGGCAGCGGCCTGCATATTTTCAGATTCCGTAGAAATCAAGCATAATCTGAAAATATGCACACGGCCTACTCTTTCCTTTAGCACTGCGCATGTACATTTTGCTGCATGCGCAGTGCAACGTTCTTGGAGAATGACAACAAAATCCCGGACAGCGCTTTCTTCTGCCGGACACTACGGACACTACCTTTTTTGTAGACTGTCCGTAAATATACGGACGGTTGGCAACCCTGGATATGGCTCTAGGTCAGTAATCTTCAATATGTGACTCTCCATCTGCCAAAGCTTTCAGGGAATGCTGGGAGTTATAGTGGTGCAATAGCTGGAGAGCCACAGCGTTTAGTGCTTTTTATGTGTGGCCTATGTTATGCTAAATTTTATACACTAACTACATGCACAGTTTTTTGGTCTGTGGCGTTTTTGTAGCCAGTGGTGTTATTTTTTTTTTCAAACGCATCATGCTCAGGTTATGGTGCTTTTTCCTGACATTTTTTACCATAGGTTTTTCTATAGAACTTAATAAAAACGCATGTATATAATAACACTAGATTAAAAAAAAAAAGGCACCAAAAAGAACACGGAAAACGCCATATAAAAGCTGTTCTATTTAAAGAGAAAAACAAAAAAGCTGGTGTTTTAAAATGCGTATTTTTTTAATACATCAGAAAAAAAATCTATGTCTGAAAGAAGCCTATGGGTATGTTCACACAGCTTATTTACGGACGTAATTCGGGCGTTTTATGCCTCGAATTACGTCCGAAAATGCGCCTCGATAGCGTTGGCAAACATCTGC